>NW_011360721.1:0-30796 GCF_000735185.1 Notothenia coriiceps | reverse complement strand
AGAAGGGAGACAGGTAACAAGAGAGAGAGAGAGAGAGAACACTAAGAAGGGAGACAGGTAACAAGAGAGAGAGAGAGAGAGAGAGAGAGAGAGAGAGAGAGAGAGAACAAAAACATGTTCTTAGCAGTTTGTTTATAACTGTTCATTTGTTTATTTGTATGTATTTTTGTATAGATGTTACAACTATACATAGCTTTGGCAATACTGTATGTAAATATGGTCATGCTAATAAAGCTATTGAATTGAATTGAGAGAGAGAGAGAGAGAATGTGAAAAACTAAGCAGAAGAATGAGATGGCGATATGTGAAAGAAAGGGGTGAGAGAAAATCAGAGCTGGGCTCAAAAATGGGAGTGAAGAGGGGGCACCAAAGGTTCATTTTAAAGCACTTTAATGGGATAGGGTGTCCTTCCAGTTGAGACAACGTGATAATAAACTCTCTAGAGTGAGCTTGTAGTGGATGGAAAAGATGCATTGTATTATCTGTTGCTCTTCTATGAGAAAACTTGATGCAGTGCCATGTTGGCTGCGCTGCATGCTATAACGTTCTGCATGCTGGTACCACTGTTTCCCCCTGTCACTCCAGACTAGTGGTGGTAATAGAAGGGGAGGGAGATGAATGTAAATGAAAGAAAGAAATGTAATTCAATGTGTGAGTTGAATTCATGCTTACTGCCAGAACTCCATAACAGGAAGAGTGGTATTCAGTCTTGATGCCATGCTGAGGCTCATATTGGGATGGGAGGGATCCAGACAAGACTCTGGGGAAACAAAACAATGTAAAAATCCACATTTTCAATATTGAATCAAACAGAGATAAAAACATGCAATTTTTTTTTATTTTCATAAACGTTGCATTACTTCCATAAAGCAAAACAAGAGAGATTATTTTATGAGAAAGAAAATGTTCTATATTTTTGCTTGATATCCCTTGCTTTGCACATTACACAAACACTTTTCTTTTAACAATATTGCAGTGAAATCCGTAATCAAATAAGTATATATTAACTTAAAATACATTATTCATACTCAATATCTACAGGCTTCCGAAGCCCTCTCCAAAAGTTTGAAGACAGCGTACCTGTGTTCCACTCGTGTCCACATGTGGCCCAAGGCAAATCCGCACTGAATGATGAGAACAGGTAAAAGAACGCCCATGCAATGATGACAATATAAGAGGTTGCACTAAATAAAATGATTAAGTGACTGGCATAGCCCATGCCTGAAAAAAAGAAGGAGAAAAATACAAGAGTGAGTGAGGGAGTGTGGCATGCAGATAATAGTATCTTGTTGCACTCAACACGGTGACATGGCCAAAAGGATACACTTTGTGCGTAATTACGCGCACTGTTCACATCCAAAATATCCGGTGAAGAATATGACGAGCCACTTGACGAATACGAACACATGTGCACAGGAAATTCTATTGAAAATAAGAAATGTTAAGACATTACCTTGGAAAAGCGGACAAATCTTTCTCCAGCACGTTATACTCCCCTGGCTAGTGTATTGTCCTAAAGCAGTCTCAAGGAAGAATAAGGGGATTCCGCATGTAAACATGAACAAGAAGTATGGGATGAAGAACACGCCTGCAAAAAATAAAGGGCCTTTACTTCTTTATGCAGCGGTGGGTACAACTAGAAAATACTTAAAGTATCCAGATTTACATTTTCGCAAACTGAGAGCAACAGTTAGCCTACTGTCTGAAAATAACTCACCTCCGCCGTTTCTGTAGCATAGGTAGGGAAACCTCCATACATTGCCAGGGCCGATGATCGCACCCATCACAGTCAGAAAAAACTCGGCTTTGTTTTTCCAATTACCCCGTCCCTCATTATCTTTAGACGTCTGTGGGTGTCCGTTTGGCACCGACACTGTGTGGATGCCATTTTTTCCGTCCATGGCCATCTTTCCTCCTTTAACTCACTTAACCGTACGTTTCCCAAAGCCACTCTGCAGTGTCAGTCACTCCTAAACCCACATGCGAGTTTGGGAGTACTTGCCAAATAACTCTGTTTCCGCCTAAACTCCGTGAAGTGATGTTATGCTCATGTAAAGTTGACGATGTGTTGTGGAATGATCTGTCCTGTTACTGAGAGTGCTGCTGGCTGACACTCAAACTATTTATGCTGCAGATGCGTAGATGTAGATGTAGATGTAGATGGGGGGGGGGCATGCTCCCCCAGGAAGATTTTTTTTTTAAATATTGAAATTAAATGCATCAACCTGGTGCACTTTGAGAGCAAAATGAATTTAAGGATACAGCTCTCAACATATGACACAGAACTGTAAACAGATTTTCTTTTTCTTTCTGGATGTTTTAAAAATAACTCATTTAAACTTTATTCTTGTTTTACTGTCATAGTATTTCATAACTGTTTTTCATTTATTCTCATAAATGGTGACCAAAACGTTTGAGAACCACTGAGATAACTAGACTAAAGTTAACTATCTAAACAGAGTCCCTTACCTCACTGAGCTGTTATCTCTCTCAGTCTGACAGGAGAGAGCTCTACCTCTCATTGTTTGAGAAACAACTTATAATATCCGTTAGCGCAGCTAGCTACCCAGATGCTAACAACAACAATGCAAATAGTGAGTTTGGTAGAAATATACTGTATAATAGTAAAGTTATTTAAGATGATGCCATATTTATTGAAGATTTACATTATAAATATTCCCCAAAATTATTCAAAAGCATATTCTTCAAAACTCTCTGCTGTAGTGAGACCAACAGAAGACTATTGATGTGTGTGTAGTGAGTTTGGCAGTAATAAGCTGTATAATAGTGATTGAATATTATTGTATTATCTTTTTTCGGAATTGCACTTTGCACACGGTCCCCTGAGTACTCGTTTCTTCTCCGGCTGCAGATAGAGACCAATGTAATGTGTCCAGCTCGGAGGGCGGCGCGTATTGGCTTTTTTTCGGATCAAAATGTGATTGTAGTTCGTTTTCAACCTCACCACGGTACTTAGGAGACGTCATTTGTGTTTAAATAACGTTTTGTTAATGAGTTATTGATCCGTGAAATCAGAATCTCCCAATATCGTTCCAACTTTACTGAAGCCAGAAGACCGTCTTATTTCGTAGACCGCTCGGTTTGCTGTTCCTTCACTTTATTTTTATATTTATATACATTTATTTTGGACGAAAACTTAGCGTGAGAAAAGGCAAGTGTGGCGTGAGTGCGTGAGATATGGGTTAATTGCGTGACTCTCACGCTCAATGCGTGAGTGTTGGCACTGGCAGCCCTGATTACAAAGAGGTTAGGCTAAAAAACCCTGGCTAATGATAGCAGCAAATATTACTAGCACGTGGAGCGAAGACAGCAGCCGTAAAAGCATTAGTATTTATGTAGCTGGAGGTAAGCGCTGGTTTATTAATCAGCTAAATAAATAAATACCTGTACTAGGCTACTGGTTCGAAACATTGACTGAAGTACTTTCTCAGTACATTTTTTCGGTTTATCCTCCACAGAATGTGGTGGTATGCCTCCGACTTGGTCTCGCGCCTCGATTGCGCACAGTCAAAACCACACCCAACTGAGCAACAGCCAGTGAGTTAGTGATGTGTCGGTCGCGAACGAGCCGATTCTTTTGAACGGCTCTTTGATATGAACGAGGGGAACCGAGTCGTACTTGGTGAGAGCCGTTCTTGTTATCGTTCAATCGTTTGTCCGCACTCACTGCCTGCCAAAATCCACTAGCCTTTTAAAAAGCTTGATTTTTTTCCCCAAAACGTATTCTGTGAAGACCCGCCCCTAATCTGACTGTATCTATCTTCGACACGGAAACCCTGTCTGCTCCTCACAGCAGCTCCTCGCGAGCAGTTGCACGTCGCTTGACCAATCAGAGCACACTGGGCTACAGGGAAACAATCCATTTAGGACAGAGAGTGAACACCAGGTTTCAGCACGAGGAGTGAGATGGGGTGGGTCTTAACGGAATACGCGAGAGAGAGAAGTCATAACAAGTGGTACAGGACAGGTAGACAACGTGTTTTTCGGATGGAAAATGAGCCAAACGCGAAAACGCAGTTGGATGCTGGAGGCTACATTCAAAATACATTCACTGACATGAATATGGCGCCACCTTTTGTCATGTTCACAATGCAGATTATTGACATTAGGTCTGGCAATACAGTCAATCATTATCCTGGTGATTATTTCGCAGATAAACCTAGTAACCCCGCCCCCTTTAAAAAAACGGCTCTTTTGAACGACTCTTTTGAACGGCTCTTTGAAAGGAACGGAGCCATAATATCCGGCTCCCTTCAAAGAGCCATAAATCCCATCACTACAGTGAGTGATCCACAGAAAGAGAGATTGTAATACTGGCTTTGTAATTAAATCAACACTCTAGAGTTGTCTGGAGAATTCAACAATTGACTCCCTGTTTCAACACCAACTCGTTTTGAATAATAACTATCTTGGAGTTAAATTACACTTACAATTAGTTGAAACAACTCTATATTTAAATTCCCAACTCCAACACTGAAAATATAACACTTTTGATTTTGCTGTGGGTTAACCTTGATAATGGGAAACAAGATGATCCATTATTTTTGAAGAGTACACTTTATTTAATTAATTATTAATAAATCCTTACTGAGATAGACATACCATATATAGGATGTTATTTCGGATTTACAGTAACTTCCATACTGTTAAAAGTTTGCAATTGCCTGCCTCAAAAGGACAATTTAGAATCAAAAGAGTCAGATGCTTGAGAGTACTGCTCTTTATTTTTTAATTGTCTTTCATACATTCAGTACAAAGTTTTCTTTGCAGATAATATTGTAACGTTCACAGATGGAGTCGGAAACAGGCTTCTAGTTATTAGGCTTTAATAACTCTTATTTTCTTAGGATGAGAGATTCAGGAACAGCTTGTGGATTCAACCTCACACACTCTGACGCTAACTCCCACACATACCCATATATATAACAGTGACTACGTCACAACTTCCCCGCCCTCCCCCGTCTGCTCCCCCAACCACAGGACCGCACCTAGACCAGCATCACTGTGCAGCTCTGTGATTGGCAGAGAGAAGGGGGATGCCTGAGTGACACCCTCAGCATCCTATCAGGGTCGCTACAATATGTTGTATGGATTTGCAAAAAAATGTCATGTTTTGTACATGGAAAACAATACACTGCACACTGGGTCAACCATGTTGAAAATTGAAAAGGCAGAAACCAACAGAGATACCTCTGAGAAACAGTTAAATAACAATAGAAGAAATCACCAGTCATTTGTTTAAAAAACTTAAAGCTTAGCATCAACATGAATGCAGATTTTAAGGTTCCCCTCCTCGTGTTTTGTGCAGATGTAATCATTGACAATGAGAAAGGAACAGTTACGGTTTCAGTGTCAATGATATAATGCCAATAACAACCTGAAACAAACAGGCATATTGCTTCAGCAAAGTCCTTCTTCAAACTTCACAGTATAAATAGGTTAGTCGAGGGTGAGCATTGTTAGAATAATATAACGAAATATCCGTTGATTATAAGATTGATTGACAAATGACTGTTTAAACATATTCAATCCAACCACTGATTAACAATTATATTAGCATTTATTTGCTCCTTTTACAGAACAAGATGAGATTAATACAAACTAAAATAAAACAGATAGTTTGTTCACAATACATTAAAACATGTTTTACAATTCCAAGAGAGCTTGCTGTTCTTAGATCCAAGGGGAGAATGTTTCATATTTAAGGGCCATAAAAAACAGGGTTAGAAATAGGCCCATGATAAGTAAGGTCACCGATGTTCGATTATTAAATTAATCGAACATCGGTGACCTTACTTACTTACTTACTTATGTTGCTATTATTATTATTTGTATTGTATTTCCAGTTTATGCTACTTTATAGCCTACTTCTTCTCCATTTAACATAGCCTAACTGAAGCTGTCAGACGAATGTAGTGCACTACATTCGTCTGACAGCTTCAGTTAGGCTATGTTAAAGATTCAGATTATCAGCTATTAAAAACTATGAATAAACTAATACACTATGACATAATATAGGTTAAGATATTCAGCAGCAGTATACAAAGTAATCAAAATAGCTCCACATTCACCAGCTGTAATGAAAACATTCATGCATCAATAGTCATAATCCAGTAATGTATACTGTATATTAGTGAAATTAGCTACTGCACAATAAGTAGGCTACTTATGTGGGAAGTAAGATGCCAATCTAGCAATGATACTTTTACGCAAGTATAAAGTCGTCTACTTCTTCCACCACAGGGTGTGTTTGTGGGTCTAGCCTACTCTGTGCGGCGGCACTGGAGCCTGCGGAGCTGGAAACAAGTGAGCTCATCGCGGCTGCATGGAGAGGAGGGCGGGGCTCCCAGCATCATCACCACCGGCCATCGCTGCTTCATTGTGGGGCTGCTGCTGATGCTGAGACCTTAGCGATTTTTTCCCCCTAAAAACAAAATGCCATGGACACGGTTTCACGCAGATTAGGACTCCTCACATGATGAAAATCGATTGCGAGGTAAGGTATGGAAAGCTGTCTGTAAATACTGCCGTTGTTGGGTTTAAAACCGTCGGAACTGGGAGCTACTGGGACTAGCAGGCCTGTTGGATCGAGTCAGGTTGATCATCTCAGCAGCGGTGTAAATAGTATACGTTATTTTAATTTCACGCAGCCAAAAATGGACCACAGTGCACCAATAAATACCAGAATCGGGTAAAAAATATAAATGTCTTATTCGTGCATGCAGCTTCGGCTCAGCCTGCATGTCGGAAGTGGCATAGCTTGGCCTACACTAAGCAAACCCTCGAAGATGACGAGGATGGAGCTTGTGTGGGATTTTCACCGCCATGTAGGGCCATCTAGCATACACACGACGGATGCCTTATCTCTGTTTGTGTGTGTAGCCCATTTCCGCGGCCGTTAGTCTTCTGGTAACCGTACTTGTTGTGCACTAAAGCCCCCAGCTGATGGGAATTTTGCCTCAGGTTAAGCCAGATGCGCATTGGCTCTTATGGTTTGCATGATGTGCATTTCTCTGCTTGACAGGCCATCACACATTACTGGCCATGATTTGAAAGGATGCTGCAGTGATTTTGTAAGAGGATGCTATAGTCCACAGTGGGCTGGCAGGGCCTCCAGACTGAGGGACCGGGTCTGCAGCCTGCAACTGCCTGAGGGTGTCACACTGGCCTGATTTAATACACACATCACCCCTGCTGGGAATTTGCATTTGTCACACTATTTATTTTGGGTCAGCACAGATGCAGGCTGGTGACTGCCCACATGCTAATAGTTTATAGATTGACTTGCAAAAGAGGGGTCGTTCAATAGTACACATTGATGGAGCAAAATAAAGCGAGAAGATACAATAAACATAACCAGAACAAAGTTAGATGAATCTCTTATTAAAGGGTCGTAATGTTTGGTACGGAAATGAACCTTACGGACAGGAAGTATGATTCATATGTGGCGATGATCTCTCTGCCATTTGGTCAGAGCTGTCGTAGTAACTTTGCCCTAATAATGTGCACCCACACTGGCTTTAGATTTTGGAATTTGACATTCAACTTCAAGTGGTTCTCTGTGATGCTCAGGGCCAGACGAGGAATTTCTTTATTCCTGAAAATGAATATATTCACATAATGTAACTGCTCATCTTCCATCCGTGGATAATCGCATCCATGTCAAGATGTTACATGACAGACATTTGCTCTTTCCTGCTCTTTTTCCTGCATGAGTACAGCTCTGTTCGTACTTGGTGTTGATATGTTGACCTCATGCAGTCAAACATAATCCAAAAACAAGCAGATGTCTGCTGCTTTGATACTTTGAACCAACGTATGTCACTACCGGAATCCAGACACATTACACTTGAGTTGCTCATTGACAATGTCCATAAACACAAATGGTGTCAAATAGAACATCCCAGTTGTTCTTTGAGGTCAAAACAATATAAAGCTTGTGGTTATACAAAGTATATTCAACTTTCATACCATTTATTGTGACCTATCAAGCACATGTATGTAGACTATTTTTCGGAAATAGGAGAGCTCTGTTCATGTACTGTATGCGATTTTGACTTCAGTAACATGGATTAGATTAGAGAACATTTTTGGTTGAACTAAGAAGCAGACAAACATTATCCAGAAACGAACAGGAAAGTGATGATTGAGTCCAGCTGTGTGTCACTTTGTCAGACTCCTGTCTAAATCGTTTTACATTTACATTGGAGCATTGGCACTTTGGCCTCTCGACCTGAATATTTTAGATTTCTGCCCCACTTGCAAATAATCAATAGTATGCTCCTTCTTTACTATCCTAAACCCAAATGTTAACTGCATTATGTATTGTCCTTTATCAAATACTGTAAGATTGAAGTATCTATCTAACCATCATCTATTGATGTTGTCTGTCAGAGTTTTTAATTTTAATGTAATAAATGAAATGCATCAATACCAACCCTCACCCAAGGCTAATTATGGCTTGTACAATAGCATGAGTGGGTAGTGGATGACAGATGGTAGGTCCTGATTTAAAATACATTTGGTTTTATAAAAACTACACAACCCAACAGCCTTTGTTTATGATCAGAACAGAGGACATCCACTTATGTACAGTCTAATAAGTTAAACATGTTTTTCTACATTTCAATACCCTACTATTAATGAAAATTGATACTTGGTGGAATACAGAAGCCAGCTCTTTAATTGTTTTAATGAAATGTGTAAATGGAATATTAGTGAGCAAGCCAAACCTAACAAAAATGATATGATGTTATGTTAGCATTGTAGCAGACCAACTTTTCATGAACAATTTAAATCTTTAAAAAAGAATTCATTTTTTAATTTTTTAAAACCCAACAAAAAAGTCTTAATGGCTTTTACCCTAAGACCCCAGAGGGCCATTAGACTTTAGCTGACAGTCAACAGCAGCAGCGTTTGAATTTCTGTGATCCATTCCTGGTACTCTGTGTCTGGAAAATCCAGTGCCTACCCCCAAAATTGACGTCTGAGGAGTCAAAAGTGGGTCATGGTGCCAGTGTGCTGCATGAGAGAGAGAATTATCATTCAACTCTGCAGCTCCTTCGTGCTTTTCCATTTCTTTTCAGTAGCTAATGGATTTGATTTTACAGACTGGAATTACACTTTATGTATCAGTCTCACTGCACTTATCAACCTCCTTTTAAGCAGCAGCAGGCATTTGTTTTCAGTTAGAAGTTCTAATGTACCACCCTGCTCAGCACCAAATGGCAGACAGAGTGTTTCTGACTAGCTGGCAAGGAAGGTCAAATATTTAAACAGCTAAAGACACAAATATTTCTTTATTATGTTAATGGCGAATCAAACAAAGCAATGAATATTTGACTTGCATTTTTCAGTTGGCCATAATTTAAAGCAATAAAGAGTATTCGGCAAAAATAGGTTTACACAAATACACAATGTGTATGTTGTGTGCCATCCTGCCATCTTACTATATGCACCAATTGTATCAACTTTCAATCTTTTCAATTAATTCTCATAATGTTGGATTTAATTAATGTATTATTTTGCACGTTTCCTTTTAGGGTAATTTGAGTTATACTTCAATAAATGACATTTTGCTGCATTATTGAGTTGACTTACACTCTGTTTCTCAGAAAAATATTATAACCAGCTTTAGCAAGATTCAGCTTTTTAAAACCTTTCTGGCATGGCGCTAGCAATTTATTTGACTCGTGTCCATATTTATTGGTCTTCAGTTCTGTCAGATGGTGTCATTCCTTGTGGGATAAGCTAGTACTGCACTCTTTAGCTGCTGGGTGTTTAGACATCTACAGGGCGTGTTGTGTAAGGGAACACAAATCTTCTTTTTTATATAGTTTGTCATTTCGTGATGTTCACAGATTATGTTAGTTTTGGAAAGGTGCTGTATATGGTGATGGTTTTCTATCAAATACTGTATGTTGAGTACTGTAATGCCAGTCTGTTTCCCATAATGAAATCAGTGCAATCAACAGTTCACAATAACACATTTATAAATAGAAATGCAAATCAAAATTGGTTAGACAGTTGAGGCAACATCCGGTGCATGACCCTGTATTTCCCATGATGCCTGTCTGCGGCTCTGTTATGCTCATTTGACCAGCCAGCGGATTATTTCTCTGTGTAGTCTGAAAATGAAATATGACAGTAATCAGATTGGCTCACAGCAGAATCATATTTAGTCTTCCCCTTCGGGACAAACCACGCTGCTGTGGATGGTTTGTAGGTTAATACTGTCTTAGTGTTCATGCTGAGTTGTGATTGGCTTCACATGGTGGTGGTGTATTAATGGCTAGTCCAAGGTGGTTGAAGATGAATCAGTGAATCAAAACTTTTACACCATACTCTTAAAACAATTTGCTGTAAATATTGTTGCATGATCAGCAGAATGAAAATACAATACATACAACAAAATATAATAATTTAGGAAAACGGAAACAAAATTGTAAGGATAAATATCAACAAAAGAGATTTTAAACATCCTGGCAACCTAAATGTTTTTCTATAAAGCATAGCTAAATGAATAATCAACCATTAAGAAACAATTAGTTATATCTTTAATTCGCCTTACATTATTAGGAAGTGGCACCAAAAGTCTGGGCTTCTTCAAAAACAACTACAATATTAATTGAAGTTACTACGAAAAAGAAACAGATCTGTTCAATGGCGACTGTTTGCCTATGCCGGTTATTATTATCCTTTATGCAAATGTGAACATAATTTCTGCGGAATAGGGAGAATAATTAATGTTGAAGTCTTTGAGTCAGATGGTTTAATGCGGACAAACTGTACCTGTTATGTTATTTCAAAAGTTAATTAAAACTATTTTCTAGGCTAAATCATATTACATTTGAATCCCAAACTATAATCCTATACTGTAAAGTATATGATTTTAGAGCGATACACTTTCAAAAACTGACCTTTTAATTAATAAACAGTAGGCTAAATTACTAATTAAATAATTTGGAAAAGTATACGAAATGCTTGGAAAAAATAATTGGTATTATAGCTATACTGTGCCCAAATGTTACGCCTACGTTTGAAAAATAAACATTCAAGGTATAAGAAAGACAACACCGTAGGTGAAGTTAACCTGAAGCTTTATTTGGTTATTTATGTCATTAGTGTTATCCTGTCACATTGCCAAAGTGTTTGAACTTTCTTAACATTGTAAATCATTTCAAATGTTAAGAATACATATTATACCAACAAACAAATGAGCAACTGATATCAACAAGCACACACTATATTCATCAGGTCTGTAAATACTTCAAACAAATGTCATGAACCCTGATAAATTACTGTTTTTACAGCATTAAAGCTTCAAAGTCATTGAGATACTGTACGACATTCCGAAAGCCTTCAAGCAGCACTCATAGCATCACTGTCTATAATGTGAATCAAATCAATTGAAATACACTTAAGCTTAATGCATCTCATAATGTGCAACGTGTGGTGTGCAACTGCCATATCCACAGTCTTAAAGTCTTTATCTTAAGAAGTATAGCATATAAAGATAATATTTTAACTATGGAACTTTATTGTAGGGAAAATATGACACATTTAGGCAGTTCACATAGTAAGGATACGCTCAGTAAGCTAGGTGTTTAGGAAGAACCGGGAAATCGTGCTATTTCTATAGCTGGGTGGAATTTATAGAGTACGTGTTGATCACAAGATGAATTCCTTTGAAATAAATCTAAATTCAAACACTTTTTCCACAATAATTACTCAAAAAGTAAATGACACAGTCCTGTCTAGGAACCCTCTTCTTTTGACTATAGTAACATATCACTTCCTTTCTTGGAAATGATTAGTAAACAATGGTGGATTCAAAATAAAATGATACCATGACATCTTATTTAGTCTAACTATTGGTAAGTTGTGCAGTGTTTGTTCTCTAAATTGATAGCAGATCACAAAGGGAGTCACATCTTATAAGTCAGAGTTTCTTAATGATAATATACGCTAAATTGTACCCTACTGTAGGTATGGTAAAGCTGCAGTTACAGGAATAGTTTGTTTTGCCCTTTGGTAATTAATCAATAATACAGTCACACTGTGCCCAACCTCCTTATTGTAGCCAACCAGTAAGCACAGCGTTTGTGGTTCGATCCGTGACACTGATAGCAAATGAAAGTGCCTCTGCATGTATCTGTGCCAAGTGCCATTGATTGCTTCTATGTTATTTATGTGCTGGACACACACTGCTCTTTAAAAATAACATTACAAAATAAGCACTGAGGACAAATTGAAGCACTCTGTAGTCTAAACCTCGCCAAAAAGATCTAGAGTGACCTCCGTCTGTAGTCACACTCACTGCTGAATCTCCTTTAATGTTTAGGTTGTAAATACAGCAGCAATCTTCCGGTTGTCTAGTGAATGAGCGTCTAGGTATTTGTACAAATATTGTAAATATACAACACTGTACAATCACACGTCTACCGTTTTCTAGACTAGACACGGCATACAATGTTAATCTTTAATTTCTTAACATCTGTGTAAGACAGTTTAACTTATTCTTAGTTTGCACAGCTTAGTAATAAATGGTGCTCAGGAACTATTTGTATACACAGCTTGTTTCATGACGTACACATGCAGCGTGACACGTTGTCAGAAACTGCAGCAGGTTGAGATGGGACCGATGCTGACTCTCTGTTGGAAGGTTTTATAACCCACTTCCACTCCCAGATAATTCATTTGGAACAGTGCTCAATGTTGAGGACCGTCCATGCGAAATTTGCAAACGGAGTAGAAGTGGGTAAGAAAAGGGTGAAGAGGCCGGATTGGAATTGGGTTTATGTGTAGGTCGGGGAGAGCTATGCTAAAAAGGCACCTACCTTTGAAGCATGTAAACGGCTCTTCCCTTGTGGGCCATGCCATAATGGCTCAAATACTGTATACAGTGAGAGATATTACAACTCCTTAAGTATCAGCAGCAAGTTGAAGCTATGCACACTCCAACACTGTGGAAATGCAGGCTGATTTTTAAATGATGAGAGGCAATCTATGGATAATTGCAAGTGGTTCCCATACGAAGAACCTCCTTCCCATGACAACCAAAATGGTAACGGTCTAATACATTGTTTAAGGGTTTTATCCCCGAATCCTTAATTGTCAATCACAGTAGGTCCTTGGCTTTCAGCTGACCGCAAGCAGTGCAGGTAGAAAAGGCAAATACTAGGGAATGAAGGATTACCTCTAATTACATACCCAGACAACCATTTGTTTAAAAAAACATTCTCTTGGTATGTCACACATTCTGACCAAGTCCAAATGTTTAAAGTGTTTGGTTTGTTTATTCTTAGCTACGGTATGAACAAGGCATTGCAACATAGCAGAGTAGATTATTTGGTTCTTAACATTACCCTAATGGCCCTTCTTTAACTTTAAGCTAATTTATCCAAGGATTTTACATTTGCCTTTGGATGTTTTCTCATACACAATTTGGTCTGCTACTATGTTTATAAGTGTTATTAGAAGTGCTAATCAAAGTTTATGTGTTATCTTTGTGTGTCTCTCCGAGATAATTCTTGCATACGGAAAATACATTTATCAGAATAAGACACATTCATACACTATTGACCTCATCTTTGTGGTGCCATGTAATGGCAGGATGTTGTGATATTGCTTAATGCTGTTGGAGAGAATTTATTTGAGGTCGCTTTTTAATATGCATTTGTAATAATTTCTTGAAATTAAAGACGCCATGCTACTGTATAACAGATTCATAGAAACCGAATGATTTGACAATAATTTATAGAATTTAATCTAGGAAACTAGGTGATGCTGTTTGTGCCAACCTTTCCCTTAATTACCGTTCAGCTGAGCATTTTGAGCCTAAGGTGTTTTTTTGGGCTGTCAGTCGATTAAAATATTTAATTGCGATTAATCGCATGATGTCCATAGTTAATCGCGATTAATCGCAAATTAATCGCACATTTTTTATCTGTTCTAAATAATTAATCGCACATTTTTTATCTGTTCTAAATGTACCTTAGAGGAATATTTTTCAAGTTTTTAATACTCTTATCAACATATGAGTGGACAAATATGCTTTATGCAAATGTTTGTTTATTATCATTGGAACATTGACAAATATTCTCCTGAATATTTTCAACACAACAACCTGGAACCTCTCTCTCTCTCTCTTACAGTCTCTCCCAACCCTGTGTACTTCTTTGCACTGAGCCAGTTGCTCAAACAGACAAGCCTGTTTACAGTTGTCGGCAAAATGCCGCTCCTCTGTCTTCTTCTTCAGTCAAAGCATGAGACGTTCCCACTGTGGGTCAAAATAATGCGCTGTGATGTGCAGTCGACACATTGGATGCGATCCATACTCCACAATGTTAAGCTGTAGCCACCCATTTAGCTATCGCTGTTAAAAGCTTGCTGCTCATAGAAGTGTCCAGGCATCTCCCCGACAAACTTTCAAGCGTGGTCTGCCACAAGCGAGCGGCAGGAGGCTGTCAGCATCAGCTGTGGGCTTGGCTTGCTGTTTAAAACACCTTTTTTTGTATCCATATCTCTCGCTAGAATCTCCCACCATTCAACTAACAACAACAACAACGTCAAGCCTTTGGGCTCTGAAACTACGGGGCGGGCCGAAGACAAATACACATGCGTTAATCGCACGTTAAAATAATTAGTGGCTTTAAAAAAATTAAATTGACAGCCTTAGTTTTTTTGTTTATACATTGACGAGGTTTCCTTCGTCTGATCGAATCTTGTGATCCCCTGACATTCATTTTCCCCACAGGATAAATTCTTATTACGTTGGTGATCCCTTCAAAAAAATGTGCATTGTACTTATATAACAGATCTAAGAGGGAGATTGTATTTTGTATTACATGCATTTTTCTTCCTCACAAAAACTTGCACCTACAATACCCAAAATGCAACTAGTCTGCCAACAGTTCAGTCAGAGGTTTGGATGGCCAATGTTGCCTTAAATTGCTGGCCTTTAGCAGAAATTAGAAGCATGCTAAGTAGGTGATCATATTGAATATTATACCATCTAAAAACCTAACAGAAAACATCAAAATACTATCAATTTGAGCATGTTTGCATGCTGTTATCCGCATATAGCTCAAAGCAACACTGTGCCAAGTAAATCTGTCTCATTCTGTCTCTCCTTGTGTCTCCTCCAACCCCCAAGCCTTTTTTTCTCATAGGAGAATGAGGAAGAGGAGGAACTGGAAACCATTGGAGCGCCTTGGAAAGTTTCTGTGAAGTCTCAATGAAAGCTTTAGAAGAGCCCCTCTAGTATTTGACTCAATGGCCAAGAAAGGGCGTACGAAGAGCGAGAAGCCTGAAGCGCTCATCTCTGCCCTACAGGCAGCCAATGAAGACCTCAGGTCCAAGCTGACTGACATTCAGATAGAACTACACCAAGAAAAATGCAAGGTACTGTTAATCATCTAAATACATACATTTCCTCTGAATGTTTCAACGATTGTAGATTTGAAACCTTAACTTTTTTTTGAATGCCAGACAATAACTTCAGGTCCAAAAAAAGCTAAGATTTAGGTTTAAGGTAAAGTAAATGTTGTGACTGGCATGCCTATGTCTCGACATCCTGCATGTATGGTACTGCATGCATGTTATGTTGAGTTAATGCACAGCCTCTCTATATAACATGCTTGAAATGTAATGTCCCTCTTTAGCCCTTTACAGTAGGCAGATCAGGTTGAATAAGGTTTAAATATTGACGTTATACAAAATGGTAATTTTGTACTCGATGTACTGTGTTTTGCATGTAGAAAACTAGTAACACATAAATGAGGACAAGTGGATGATTTTCCTTAAGTTAGAACAAGACACTCTTACATTTGGTACATTGACCCCATCTTAACAATCATTATGTTGTCCTTAAGAATAAGAAAGAAGAAGACGATATACTTTATTCATTCCTTACAGGGA
Organism: Notothenia coriiceps; assembly: GCF_000735185.1. Lineage (NCBI taxonomy): Eukaryota > Metazoa > Chordata > Actinopteri > Perciformes > Nototheniidae > Notothenia > Notothenia coriiceps. The sequence goes on along the minus strand of NW_011360721.1, from coordinate 14,854 downwards.
CATTTCAGGAGGACAAAGTGCAGGAGGAACATCCCTCCTCTTCATGATTTATGGCCTTTTTCCCCTTTGTTTATATATTAAGCTGAATAAAAATATTGCTGAGGGCGGTCAAAATGCACAACTCATCAAGTCCACAACGGGTAAATCACAGAGCGTGATTTCTACTTGGAGTACAATAAAACAGAAACCTAATTCCTCTCTTCTCTTCCTCTGTTGCTCCTCTCAAAGGTAAGCAAACTAGAGCGCGACAAGCTCCAGGAGGTGAAGCGGGTGCGGGAGCAGGAGCAGCACCGGCACACTGCCATGATGACGGAGCAGCGGGCCAAGTGGCACGAAGAGAAGTTAAAAGAGCTCCAGGCTCTCAGGGAAAACCTGACACGGCAACATGAGCTGGAGCTGGCCCGCCACGCCAAAATCAAAGACCAGGAGAACCAGAGGCTCAAAGCGGCTCTGAACGCCATGCGCGATGGCAGCGGAGAGAAGGTGAGACTAAGAAAAGGGAGTGAAGATAGTGATTGATTTTGCCGTTGTGAAACATATGTGGGTCTAAACCAGAGGTGGGAAGCAGTGAAGTACAAATACTTTGTTACTGTACTTAGCTAAATGTTACTTTACTCCACTACTTATTTTTCTGACGACTTTTAACTTTTACTTCTTACATTTTGAACACAAATACCTGTACTTTCTCCTTCTTACATTTTCAAAACAGGTTTGTTACTTTAGTTTTAATCTGTGTTTGGTGGCGTGACCATAATTATTTAGAGTCATTGCGTGCCTATTGATTTGAACACGATCCGTGTATCCATCATTTCCTGGTCTTCTCTAAAGAAGAGGGACCAATGGAAACGTTGTCATTTTGCCGTTGTTCANTATATCTATTGCTTAAGAAGCGTCTTGCTGCCTATTGATGTGAACACGATCCGGTATCCATCAATTTCCTGGTCTTCCCTTAAAGAAGAGGGAGCCAATGAAACGTTGTCATATCTTGCCGTTGTTCAGCATCGACACAGTCATTAGCTAACAATGACATTATTGTTCTATTAATATAAAGGGTGGTCAGTTACTCTTAAAACAGTTGGTAGTTATGGGTACTTTTACTTAAGTACATTTCAAAGTCTATACTTCTTTACTTTTACTTGAGTAAAGAAGTTTAGTCAGTACTTCTACTTTTACCAGAGTATTTTTAAAAGCGTGTTTCTGTACTTCTACTTGAGTAAAGGATGTGTGTACTTTTGCCATCTCTGGGCTAAACCCAAGAAAGATGGGATTGGCTCAGGATAACCAGCCTCCCTTCTGAAGAACAGTTCCGCTATAAATAAATAACCATTACTCATATTTCCTTTCTGTGGAAATCCCCGTACATGGAAACCTTTCTTTTTGCCCCCCTACTTCTTCCAGGTGCGGACAGCCCTGACTATGGAAGCCAAGGAGGATGCTCGCCGCTTCTTCGACGTGGAGAGGGTGAAGCTCCTGCAGGAGATATTGGAGCTGAAGTCTCTGAAGAAGCAGACGGACGAGGCTCTCAGCAACATGATCCAGTCCGACAAGATGAAGGCTGGCGACCTGCGGGTGGAGCACCAGCAGCACCAGGAGCAGATCTCTAAGATCAAGTGGGACTCTGAGAAGGACATCCGCAGACTGGTAGGCACTGTCACCGTGACCAAATGATTAAATACTGAACCGATATGTGTCCATTGGCCAAAATATGAATTAGGACCATTGTGCTTGTTGAATATTCATGCAGGGATTGAGCATAGTGTAGTAGATTTTATTTTCAGCTTCATTTCTATTTCATGTGTACTGAGGTATAATCTTAAAGCTTGTCTATTTTCATTCAGTCAGTATTATTTATTTATTATTTAAATGTATTCTGCAAATCATTTTCTAGTAAATCCTAAAATCACAAATGTACGAGAAAGCAATTTGATACATATTATGTAATATTTATTTATTTGGAAGGACATTGATTACTTTTGGATTAAATTCATCACACCACAGTCTCTGTATATTGTGCCTGTAGTGTCTACCTACTAGTCATACATACTGCTGTCCTAATATGGTGTTGCAAAACATTTTGAATAATGTTTAATTTGCTTATTTTGTCTCACTTTAAGTAGAAAAACTATCCTGATAATAAAAATATGTCAGCTTGTACTTACAATTACCAATAACAAGAAACTGACAACTTTACATATTTATATTCTTTTGAGTACTTTCATTGTCAACATATTCACTGTCTTTTTTAAATTTTTAAATGATAACATTTAGCTATAGCAGCGTAACACCGGAAATAAGAAACACTGTTCAACAGAACCAAGTTACGTCAGTACTTAATTATGTCCTTCTTCCTCACTATAGGTGGATGAAATCAAATCTAAAGATCGCTGCATCTTTGCTTTGGAGAAGGAACTGGATTCAACGGCGGGTTTCTTGCAGAAGCTGCAGCTCCAGAAGGAAGCTCTGGACGACCAGCTGTTCCTGGTGAAGGAAGCTGAGTGCGGCCTGGGAAGCCCCAAAAGAGAGATTCCCGGCAGAGCTGGAGACGGAGCTGAGCACTGTGGTAGCCCAGTAAGTAGAGAGGAAGAGCAGGGAGAAGTTCCATGCTCCACGTAATCATATCAAATATTTAGATAATACTTTTAATTTGAGAGAGAACTGGAAGCCTTCCTACTTCTTAAACCCTATTCTTTCCCCTTTGTTTTAGCTCTTGAATATCAATTTGTAGCTAAGTTGCAATGTGCCGTGGTTTTGTAACAAATTATTTGAGCATGCATGACATTTTGTGTAACTCCATTTGACAAAGAAATGCTATAAGCTCAATCTTGGGCTCAAACTGAAAGCTCTGTGCCCTTTAAAGGGGCCCTATTATGCTTTTTGGGGTTTACGCTTTCCTTTAGTGTGCTATACAGGTTTTTGTGCATGTAAATGGTCTGCAAAGGCTAAAATCCCAGTTCATGCCAGAGGGAGTTTCTCTCACAAACAATGCCGTAACACAGTGACATCACTATTGAACACTTGCGCTTCTATTGGTTAGTGCTCCAACACATTGGACGTGATAGGCTAAGGGGCATAACATCTCCAGGCGGTTGACCAATCATAATAAACTGGGCTCTGGTTTCAGACAAAGGCTAAAAAGAGGTGCTGCAGCACAGCAATATGGGGAAAAAATTGCGCTTTTTGAATATTGAAGCATGGAAGCATGTCACAGTAAAGCACAAAATACAAATATGAAACCTGAAAATGAGCATAATAGGGCGCCTTTAAAAGTGATATTGTTGCCAATTGGACCCGAAAGAGATATATATTATAATCCGACATTTTTGCTATTAGGGATTTTGACATTAGAAAAGATGCTTTGACATCAGGATGTGGCTGCGTCCTTTCTTAGCTTAGGTCATACAGTAAAGTCAGACAGTTATGATGATATAAGTGCTCAGAAGATGCAAGTTAAGAGAGCAGTGCTCACATGATAGAGTGGAAAGGTTCACGTACAGACTGAGTGGCGCACAGGATTAGTTTTGATCACCCTCAAATTTGCCAGAAGCATGAGATACGTGAGCAGCGTTTAATCAATGATTTGTCGAAGTCCCATGATCAGCTCAGTATCAAAATAATGTTTCAGTCAATTGCCACATTGAAAGCGTGTCAACTCATGACTGTTAGTGTGAACATTCATCTAGAATAGAATAGAATAGAATAGTTTAATGTCATTTATACATGTACAATGAGATAAATGCTTCTCCCTTTCAAAGGTGCCATCAAAACAAAAACAAAACATCACAACATAAGACAACAAAATACACGCAGCATACATACTTAGGAATAAGGGATAAAGAATAAAGTGCAGTAATTATTTCCAGGACTATAAAAATAAAATCTGTAATGTAATAAATAATAATAATAATAGTGTGTATTTATAATAATAATAGTAATGATATATATGTATATGTACAGATTCACATTGATTCACATGTCAGGTGTTAAGAGCAATGATCGCTCTTGGGAAAAAACTGTCTTTGAGTCTGTTTGTTTTGGATGTGATACACCTGTAGCGCCTGCCGGAGGGCAGCAGGTTGACCAGGTGAAAGCCGGGGTGTGAGCTGTCCTTGATAATGTTTTTGGCTCTACTGAGGCAGCGGGAGGTGTAAATGTCCATCAGGGAGGGGAGAGGGCAGCTAATAATCCTCTGTGCTGCTTTTACGACTCTCTGGAGCCTCATCCTGTCGGCCTCAGTGCAGCTGGCGTACCACACTGTGATGCAGTATGTCAGTAGGCTCTCGATGGTAGAGCGGTAGAAGGTCACCAGCAGCTTAGTGGCCAAGTTGTTCTTCCTGAGCACCCTCAGGAAGTGCAGATGCTGCTGGGCCTTCTTGATGACAGCTGTGGTGTTGTCCTTCCAGGAAAGGTTGTTGGTGATGAGGACGCCAAGGAACTTGAAGGTGTGGACCCTCTCCACACACTCGCCGTTAATGTCGAGGGGAGCGAGGTCGGTAGTATTCCTCCTGAAGTCTACGATGATTTCTTTGGTTTGTGTGGGGTTCAGTGCCAGGTTGTTCACTGAACACCACGCTGAGAGCTTCAGTACCTCACTCCTGTAGGCCGACTCGTCTCCTCCTGAGATGAGCCCCACCACAGTGGTGTCGTCAGCAAACTTGACGATGATGTTCTCTGGGTGGGCTGGACTGCAGTCGTGGGTGTAGAGCGAGTACAGGAGAGGGCTCAGCACACAGCCCTGAGGAGAGCCGGTGCTGAGATTGCGGGTGGAGGAGTGATGGGGGCCAAGTCTCACACGCTGGGGGCGGTTAGTGAGGAAATCTTTGATCCAGAAACAGGTGGGTGGGGGAAAGCCTAGGTTTGACAGTTTGCAAACTAGAATGTCCGGGATGATTGTGTTGAACGCTGAGCTGTAGTCAATAAAGAGCAATCTGACATAGCTCCCACGATGCTCCAGGTGGCTCAGTGCAGAGTGGAGAGCTATGGCTATGGCGTCTTCAGTGGATCTATTTGCTCTGTAGGCAAACTGGTGTGGGTCGAGGGTGGGGGGAAGGCATCTGATTTCGATTTAATATTCATGAGATTTAAGCAATTAAAAGTTTACAGATATGGCAATTTTCCAGATAAGTAAAATAATAAATGGTTTGTTTGTTTCAGGACTTAAGGAGAAACCAAAGGCGTCTTGCTGATCTCAACTCGACAGTACGCAAATTAGAGGACCGCAACTCACTGCTGGTGGATGAGAGGAATGAGCTGGTATGACCAGATGATTCACTTAAAGAATATGAACCTTATGCATTCTCTTTCTTCCCTCGTTTATCTTCATATTTCTGCATTTCCTTCAAATCTCCAAGCTTTTACCTTTCACATGTCAGTCCAGATTTACTGTATATTCATAAGCCCCTTTCTCACCACCAGCTGAAGCGAGTTCGAGAGTCAGAGAAACAGTCCAAGCCACTGCTGGAGAGGAACAAGCTGATGAGTAAGAGGAACGATGATTTGACTCTGACAATCCAGAAGCTAGAGGACAAACACAAGATCCTGTCCAGGGAGAACAATGAGATGGTCAGCACAAAGTAACATCTGCATCACATATAGGGATGGGTATCGTTAAGGTTTTAACGGTACTACTACTTTTATCGATACCGCTTATCGATCCGGTCTTTTAACGGCACTTTTATCGGTTCTTTTGGAGAAAAAAACGAGGTAAACTAACTAAACAAATTGTGAACAAAACTAACATTGCTTTTTATTTAAATGAAATACATATTTCACATTAAAAGAAACAACAATGTTTTAACAAATCGTATATCTGATGACAGAACTGTAAACAGAATAGCTGAAACTTTAACAAAATAAATAACTCAGTTACCTCTAATCACTAACCCATGTTTGTATCATTGAGTTAACTCCGTGCGTTGCTGCTAGCATACATAACACCTGACGTGCTCATGGATGGGGCTACAGAGCTACTAGAAAGACAGTCGAACCCGGTGCATTCCTCCGTCTGGATGTGGAGCACTTTTGCTAAATGTTTAGACAAATTGCTCGTGTTACCGCCCTGACATGCTAAACTCTTTTCGCACTTTTGGTAACGAGCATTGTCCACATCGAGACGGGTAAAGTTTAACCACACCTCCGAGCGCGTTCTCTCCGCCATCTCCTCCATGTTTGTCTGTTGCTGCATGTAGCAGATGCGTGTGTGTAAACTGCCCCGCCCCCTCGCACACAGACGGGAGAGAGAGATCTCTCGTCTGGATTGGAAAGATCGAAAATACTAAAAATAATCATAGACGCATTTTGCAGTCTTTTTGCATATTACAAACGGAGTTGGCGACACTAAAACTGCAATATTATTTTGTTTGTTTGTTTGTGTAGCAATAATACATATGACATATATTTTTACATGTCTCCAGTACCGATAAAAAGACCGATAACGTCGGAGCTTAACGGTACCACGGTCTTTAATAATTCAGCCCCGGGGCCGTTTAATACGGTACCCATCCCTAATCACATATGTATGTATAAGTATTTGGTTTGTCAACAGGGACAGTCTGATTTAGACAGGGTTATGGTAAATATGCGTGCTGTGTGTCTGCAGAAGGAGAAGATCAGCTCCCATCCTCCACTGAAGAAGCTAAAGTCTCTGAATGACCTGGACCAAGCACACGATGACCAGGAAATAGCCTTCTTCAAGCTCCAAGTCCTGGAGCAACAAAACATAATTGATGAGCTGACAAGAGTAAGTTTACACTGATTTAATGAGGACGGCGTTTAGCAGGGTCCCACAGTATTTGTATAGTTGGCAGTTAGGGTCAAGGGGGTTAATCCTGAGCTTCTGTTGAAATGTGATGCTACTTTACCCTTATGTTTAAAAAAAACTAAAAAAGTAGAATGAATAATTCACAGTATAGTGAGACACCTTGTTTTCTTCTCGCATGTTTTGCATAAATTAATATATCTAAAAGTGTGAGAATCTAAGATTTCTGTGTCATCAATAATTCAAATAATTACTTGTAAGGAGGTTTCTGCATAAAATCCATGTTTTATTCAGCAGAAATGAACAGATTCTGGAGTATATTGAGTCATTGGTGTCATTGAGTTGGTTTTCTTCGTATTTATTTTGAAAGAGAAGAGAGAAAAACTCTTCTTACAGTGCTGTTTTATCCTGTTTCTTTTTTCCCAGGACCGGGAAAAACTACTAAGAAAGAAAAGGCATAAAAGAAGTTCAAGGCCAATAAAGGTAGAACCATTTGTCGTTTCTTGCTTTTAATCTTAAAATGTAATTAGTTTGGTTAAAACTTTCGTGAAAGAGTATTTTTTGGAAGCAGAATGAATGTTATCATCACTTAAGGAGCATTTCAGTAATGATTATTTGTGGTATAAGCGTATATTATTTGTCCGGCTTTTTAATTGTCAATCTCATGTCTCGGCTCTACATGTATTAAAGTGAGTCTTGTATAACATGTAGGACCTATGTGTATGAGTCATGTATTAACAGTTACACAAAACTCAAAATGTAAACTTCTTCCTCTGACACTTAAGTAAACCCTGCATTGATATGTTTTGATTCAGTAAGGGATAGTCCCATAGGGGTGTTGTTGAATTCAGTTGAATACCACATTGAAAAAGGAAAAGAAAAAGACTTCTGGGATACCCAAGAGTGAGGACTTTGGTCCGAGATGGTTTAGATCTGTAAATATTTCAACTTCCTTCTCTGCAGAGGCACATCGTAGTAGACACCTTCTTCGGGTATGATGAAGAGTCGATGGACTCAGAGACGTCCTCAGTGGCTTCCTTCAGGATGGACAGAACTCCTGCGACTCCCGATGAAGACCTGGAGGAGGTGAGATTTAGCCTAATGTTTGCCAAGTCACCAAGATAAAACTTACTTAAGTGACTTAATACTCAAAATCCTGAATTTACTCCGATATCATTCACGATCACGTCCATTCAGACACATTCGAATAGGCATATGCTGTATCCAAATTCGCTTATAGACTTTGACCTCTTGCCTGGTGTGTCACAAAAGGGTCTCGCCAATGAGGAGTCGGAGCTGCGTTTCCGTCAGCTCACCAGAGAGTATCAGGCCTTACAGCGAGCCTACGCCCTGCTGCAGGAACAGAAAGGAGGCATTCTGGATGCTGAGATGGAAGCCAAGGTAAAACACAGTCAGAAAATCACTGTTTTTCACTCCCATCTACGTATGCTACTTACTTACTGTAATAATTTCCCTTTTTTTAATTCATTCTATCTAAATATCACTATTCACCCACAGGCAATGTTTTGTTTATTTGCTTATTTTTAACAAAAAGCTCTTTACACAGATTTCCTTATATAGGACAGGCATATTATCATTATGGCACAGGTGTGATTTGATTGATATTCATTTTGTGTTTCTCTAGGTAAATATTTTTAATTGTTTTGTGGTTGAGAAATGGTTCTTAGTGTTCTTCACCACCAGCTGAAACTGAGGGAATCGCCACAAATAGTGTTGCTAACAGTTTGAAACTGTAAACATACCATTGTTGTATGATCAATTCCTCTCAGTTTAGCAATCTAGTGAAAGGAAAAAACTCTTGTGTTTCGGGGTAGGTTGGTGATAAAGTTGAGGAATGCAAGGATTCTTTGGAGATTAAGACGTAGAGAAGTAGTACACTTTTTGGGTGGTGGAGATGCCGTAAGTAGTATAGGATCCCCTGATGGAGTCCAGAACATTTAGCAGGGTTGCATACATTTCACACTGAACTGGAATGTGATTGGCTCACAGAGAAAATATTGGTTTAATTAGAAGTGAATGGCCACAGTCAGCTGAATAAGTTGTAGGATAGAAAGAGAGAGACAGAATCAATGAGAATCATAAAAGGCTTCTTAAATTATTTTGCTTTGCTTTATTTTTCTCATGGCTTCTAAAAGACTGTGGGAGTTTCACACCATTTTAATATATTTACTGGCCAACATACCTTACTGTGGGTTAGTAGTATAAGTTGTGCAGTGGCACATACTGTAGCCTTTTTATTGAGTACTGAAGCCTGTAAGCCTGTTGTACATTTGTGACTGCACATTTACATAAAACAGCACAATACAAAGCTAAGCCCGTTTTGGTTCTTCCTGTAACAGAGTGCTGAGAGGGTAGAGGAGTTAATGATTTATCTGATGTGAAGGAGAGAAGTGGCGATGTAGTTCAGTAATAAGTGGTATTTGCCACAAAAAATAACAAAGAAATACCACAAGAGCTTCCCGTTTACTTTACGGAGACTTAACAGAGACAATGCACAGCCCAAACACAATAAGGCTGCTTATACAAAGGTCAGGTAATGGCCCCCACTTTACTAAGCATCCTCTTAGGCTTTCTAACAATGCATCTGATGTTATCTGCACGTACCAAATTGACTGGGCCCTGCATCACCAATCTGTCGATCGAGAATAGATTTCATTCATATTGCGCCTTTCAAGAAACCCAATGCCGCTTTACATAAGGTAAATCCTTAGAGGGTGTCTCGTAATATTAATTCAAATGTGAATGCAATAAATCTTCTTAAAGGCTATCTTCATTGATATGAGGGAAGAAAAGGAATATGTTGTCATGTGGTAATGGTTCTTTTAAAAATAATTATATAAGTGTGTGTCTGGTTTTGATGAGCATTATAATAATAAATAAATAATCCCTTTCCTGCATGGACCCACACTTGAGAAACAGTGATTTTGTTACTAATGAAAGTCTGTTTTGCTGATGTTTCAGGCTCAGGAGCAGATCCAGGCAGAGGTTCTCAGGTATAAAGCCAAAATAGAGGACTTGGAGAAGGAACTGAACCTAAAGGGACAGGTAGGAGACACAAGCACACACATGGATACCTGTGGATCATTGTGTTGATGTACGGTGAAGGAAAAATAAATCCTGAAAACAGATATTTGAAGGCAGCTTACTGTGTGCACACATGCATGCAAGGTCTGTGTGATGTTTACTCCCTGCTACAATACCACACCGAAGGCTGTAATAACAATGTCGTTTTTTAAATTGATGCATAGCAAATGGTATAAGATATATATTGCTAATGCTTTATTTTATTTCAAGAAGTCTTATGTATATCTCTTTAAGAGACAAATATACAGCAACATATATTGAATCAAATATAACGAATACAAATTTAGTTAATAAAGTTAGTTATTTAATGATATTTCGACTGTCTTTAAATAGCTTTGATGTAATGCATCAAGTGTTTCTGTCCTCTACAGGACTCCAAATGGGTGGAGGAGAAGCAGCTCTTCTTACGAAGGAATCAGGAGCTATATGACAAGGTTGGACTTCAATCTAGTTTTCCTGATAAATACACATCTTTAATGTTTCTCAGTGTTTGTGATTGTGTGAATTGCAGTTTAAAAGGTATCTGATATGTCAAAGGAGTATTTTATGTTGGGGCAATAGTCATTTTTGTCTTGTGTGCAAAGCACTATTATTCTTCAATACCATTATAAATGCCTGAAATATTACGATTTATAGTTTAGAGATGTGGACAACTGCCGTTTCCTGTCTGGTAATTCTACCTTTATGGTGTCCAGCTGGAAAAGGTGGATTCAGAGAGCAGCCGGGCGCAGCAGGAACTACAAGACTCCAGAGATCAGAACGAACTGTTGGAGTTTAGGATACTGGAGCTAGAGGTGAGTCACCTGTCATGAATAACGTTGCAATCTTTTATTTCAATCATGGTTAAAATAGTGACACCATATTCACTGGTGGTAACAGAAACTGTGGTTTAATACTGTACAGTAGGTATATACGGGGACAGCAAAACAAACCATTTTATTAAAGGAATCCGTAAGGAGGAGTTCAGCTATTTATCTATCATATCACTATAGCTTCCCCTTCCATTATTCCCTGTAATATCTCAAACTCATCCAATGACAAAAACGGCCCAAAATCCATTGTTGTCTCGTTTTGTTGGCACATTTTTAAATAAACGATGGCGCTCAGTGTCACATTGCATTTACTGTGACTACTTCATAAAAGAAAACTTATTTGGCCTTTTAATGTCAAGCTGCAGTATTAAAACAAAGGTTTGGTTTGCATTGTTATTGTTATTGTTTTCGGGGTGCATTGCCACAGACAGTCAGAAGTTCCTTCTCAATGAGGCTTCAGGAAAACACATTTGAAGAAATATGGAAAAAGTGGAGAATTTACATATCCCAAAGACATATATACACTGATTGAATGTACTGTATATATATAGATGTGTATGTATGGTCACATGTATGTGTATTGAATGTATATATGTATGTTGATATGTATGCATATGTACATGTGTAGACATTTGCTATTTCCAACAACTCCTTTGTACTTTTTCGTTTTTATTTTATTTTGACTAATTTTGTTTGCTATTTCATTTGTCACTTTCGGGTCTCTAAAAATATATGATTTAAAAAACTGTACTTGTATTATAATGTGACCCCAGATATAAAGAATAAAAAAAAAAAAAAAAAGAAGTTCCTAATCCTACACATATTAATTTTGCAATACTTCTATCAATGATCCATTGGCTCAATCACAATTGTTTTACCATGCTTGGCGACATAGTGACTAACTCACTAATTTGTACATAAATACGTAAAAAAGGACTACAAAAAGTAGCTATGTTAATATCCTATCAAGTTAGACACTCATGTAGCCAGACGACCCAACAGTCTATCAGTGTGTGGTTTTTGTGTTACATTATGTGCTGCAGTGCAGATACCGGCGAGAGCTTTTGAGGGCCTCATCTGCCACCTAGTGAGCAGAGAGGGGAAGAGCTCAGTACAGTGTGAGAATACGCTGATCACACCTTAACAGTAATTAAAGGCTTTCTCCATAAGGTGTTTGTCTAATGCTTCTAAAGATGGAAGCAGGGGTAGCAATTTTACTTGAATAAGTTACATTTTCATGACTAAACAAGGCCAATTTCCCCACCTGCGGTTCTGAAACTTTAATATCAGTACCGAAAAATGGAAACAAGGATTGATTCAGGGACTTTAGTTCAGCTCTGAATGACCACATTGATTTGGATCTATTTGAAAAATGCTGTCTGTTCTGCTGTTTTCATAGGAGCGTGAGAGGAAGTCCCCTCCATTCAACCACCTGAGGATGCATCCCTTCTCTGAGGGAGTCAGCGCTCTGCAGATCTACTGTATGAAGGAGGGGGTCAAGGTACAAAGGAGAAGGACTCCTCTGCATTATCTATATTAACTGATTACAAAGTATGAGAGCAAGAGAGCCCATGAATGTTATGGCTGTACAAACCACAAGCTGTTTGGTGCCATATTTGTAACCCTATAAACATCAATAGAAATGTTTTGTGGAAAGAAGTTTGGATTAAAAGTCTAAATTAATGGTTAATGCCTTTTTTGTGTATAATTCTGATCTTTATTCTGTTTTCATTACAGGACGTGTGCATACCAGATCTCATCAAACTTCTTGATATCCTGGGAGACAACGGGGTAATCATTATGTAATTTAACTTTTCATAATGTATGACACTATATACTTTAGGTAGATTATTAACAGAATTCTTAATTTCTCCTGTTTTGTAGAATTTAAGAAATGAGGAGCAAGTGGCCATTATTCAGGCTAGCACTGTTTTGTCACTAGCAGAAAAGGTACGTTTGGAAACTATATTATGGTTCTATTAAATAATGAAAAAATAAATCACAGAATAGTTGTGCTAACTCATTTTTGCCGTTTGTTGCCCTCTAGTGGATTCAACAGATTGAGGGGACGGAGGCATCGCTGCACCAGAAGATGATGGACCTGGAGATAGAGATGGTCGGTTCAAACAACCCAGAACAATTTAATAATTTATTTAATATGACTTTTCCTTTCATATACATGTTTTCTTACTTGCAATGGATCATAGCAGCTTTAGTTCAGTGTGATATGAAGGTGGTTATCCTCCATAACGCCTCATACACAGCACACATGGAGGATTGGTTTATATAAAGTCACGGTACAAATGAGTTGCAAAAAGGAAACAAATAATACTTTGATGCCCCCCTAACACTGTGTCTGATTTACTTTCTACTGCACAGGAGATGTTCTGTAAACAGAAGGGATATCTAGAAGAGGAGCTGGACTACAGAAAGCAGGCCCTGGACCAGGCCTACATGGTACGTGTGGGTTTGAGTGTGATGTATCACTTTGTGGGGCCCAATGTTTAGTCACTGGGACTCATTTATTATATGGGGACGAATATTCAGGCCCCTTAATGTACTTAATTTACTTAAATGTTTGTTCCTGGTGTAAGAGTTATGGTTAGATTCATGAAAAGTATAGGTGAAGGATTTAGGGTTATGTATACAGTAAATGTGGTTAACAGTAGGACTGCAGGTAATATACATTAGGTAGGTTAATACAAAGTTTAATTCTTGCATCTTTGACATCAAAAGTAACAAACACCTTGTTTTTCTTTTCCCGACAGCAAATCCAGGAGTTGGAAGCAACGTTATACAACGCCCTGCAGCAGGACAAGGTGCTTCATGTCTCAATTTGCAGCTGAATTGAAATGAAAACTACTCTACATATTTTAAATAATCAGTATATATCTGGAAACCTCTTGTTAACCTGAAGTAATGCTGACATTCAGGTCTTTTAATATACTCAATTATGTGATGTTTGTCGAATGAAGACATCAGTCTTAATGTCAAGAATGGTGTCGCAACACTATAGATTTTCTTATAGCACACATTCTGACATCTGCGCTATCTACGGTACGTCCTCATGATCGACGTACAACGTTACTGCAAAGGGATACATTTGTGACTATGGAGACTTTGCAATTAGCAACACACGTCAAGAAAAAATGGGTTTCCTACAGTTTTGAGATTACTTTTACGTCTTAGCTACTGCCGACACAAGAAGTGTTCGAGAAAGAACAGCTGGACCAAAGTGTTGAGAAGTGTCTTTAAGAAATACAAATCCATTATGGTATCCACTGTGCCTGATGCCCATTTTGCTCCTGCAGGTGATAAAGTACGGCGAGCCTCTGGACGAGCTTCAGAAGGACGAGCTGCGGACAGCGGTGGAGAAGCTGAGGAGGCAGATGCTGAGGAAAAGTCGAGAGTACGACTGCCAGATCCTCCAGGAGAGGATGGAGCTGCTGCACCAGGCACACCAGGTCTGTAGACGTCTGTGTGATGGAGAGGGATTTGTGTGTGATGATAACGCTGTGTGGAAATAGCTTTGTACATTTTATTTGTTTGTGGGAAATCTCTCTTGGCTAGAGATAATTGAGCCTTCCCTTTTCCCCTTGAAGAAACACATTCCTTACAGTTTTCTCTCTGAATATTTGCAGAGAATTCGTGACCTTGAAGACAAGACGGAAATCCAGAGGAGGCAGATTAAAGACCTGGAGGAAAAGGTAACATATGTTTCATTTTCACACGCAAAAATTAGACTTTGATGCAAACAAAGAAGTACTTCTAAGTGCAATAGCTTAAATATCTCTGCTCTCAAGCCTGTGAAATCAATTAAAAATTACGCCTTGAGTGTATTCATTTTTTCACATTGTTCGTAGTGAAAACAATCCTTTTAACACTAGAACCGCCAACGGGTAAATTTTACCCGCAGCTGTTTTTTGATTGTATGTAACCTTTTTTCCATAACATATTAAAGTCTCCTAGTCCGTGACTTTTCCTGAAAGTGTGTTATATAGCACCCTCTGTTGTTAAAAATTGTCAATATGAAGTCAGATTGAAAAAAATCGCCAAATAAATTGCCATTTATACCCATATCCGCCAGCGGGTAATATTTACCTCATATAAAATGCAGCGTAAACATGACGTGTTGCTATAGCAACGCATTTTGTCTACTGCGGTTCCTTATAGATAGAGAGAG
>NW_011360720.1:0-3622 GCF_000735185.1 Notothenia coriiceps | reverse complement strand
TGTTGATACTGCAAGAAGACGTATTGTGTAAAAAGAAATGGAAGATGTTGTTTAATTGCTAATATATTTATGATTTACGTCACATATTCATTTCTTAAAGTTTGTCAAAAGGTCTTCTGATCAGGGCTCTATAAATAAATATCTACGGAAGATATGTAATATTTAATGCAGCCGAACCGTGTATTACAATGCATTATGTGATGACTTCCAAAGAGAAAAGCAAGAACACTCGGAATAAAGTAATATTTTATTTAAAAAAAAAGTTTTGCGGATTTCATATTATAAAAACACCATATCCCAACATGCATTGCGGCGATGTTTTAGCCTATCAAAACCTCTGAAAAAAGAAAGATTTCTCTCAGAATCGAAAGAGAAAAACCTATGGGAAAAACACAAAAGCATTGTACACAATTTAAACCAATAAATGTCGTATAATTAACAAGGATAAACTGATGTTTTTTAGTTGATGAGCACTCCAGATATCACTGTTAAATCATTTGATCATTTTATTATGAAAACCTCAAGACCGGAAATACTGTTTTCAACCCGTAACTTTACATGGATGCTGCCGCATACCTCAAATCATCTTCGTAATATCTATCAAACTATAGATCCTACATATCGACTGGACTTGGATTCTAAAAGTACAATATACTGTACACTTCTCGCTAGAAATCTAATCAAAAAGCGTTTTAATGGCCAAACTATCCTACAATTTAGGACTTTACCGAGATGGTTATTTGTCAATAAACGAGCATCTGTAACATTTGCATTCAATGGGAGCACTAGAGGGCGAACACTTTAAGACGTAATTATAGGATGTATTAAGCGCTTGAACAAACGACATATTTGGTCGTAATAAGGTTCTGAACAATCGGCCCATTTGGTCGGAGGACTTGTTGATACAATGATATCTCTTTCCAAGTGTAATGGCCCAGTTACTTAAAAATAATCTGCAGGCTTTGCTGTCCAACATGTTCCTTTACGAATTATTTACATGATTTATGTTTCAAGGGTACAATACATATTTTCTCCTGGTTTGTGTTTGCAGTTTTATTTCAACACTATATTTCGGAATTAAAACAAACCTACTTGGTTGGGTTTGTTATGTTAGTATGCTTCATACTTAGTTAAGTAAGTTAGTAACTAAACCAACCAAAATGTCACATTTATCTAAACTAAATCTAAATCTAGATCTAAATCTAAAATAAACCTGTTAAAGGGTAAAAATTGCAAAACGAAAACATGGACAACAACTAAACCATATAACATGTGTTGTAGCCACCTGTCAATCAACATATAGCTACTACATCCTAAGGCCTACCAAGCCTAATGTGTTAATTTACTTTAAATGGAACTATCATTTACAAATTCAACATCACTCCTTATTGACAAAGATTTGAAACTAGCGATTGAGACCATAAACACAGTCAGGAAACATTTTCTGGGGTAATAAAACAAGCCAGAAGAAGGGTACATTTCTCATTTACTTCTATATCTTTTTTTGCAACCAGTGGAGTTTCTTCCTGCTGTTTGTCAGAAAGGATTCAGTCAAAGGCACTTCTGCATTTGCTTCAGTTTTCAGACGAGGAAGTTGGCCCTTGATCTTTCACTGTCTGCTTTGATCTTGAAAATAGAATGAAATAACTTCCCACAACACAATTAAACGTGACAATATCCGGTTAGGATTGGCTGAGCATGGAGTAGTCTTCATGAATGAGTACTAACTGGCGCCCTTTTGTCCTTGTGTATGAGTATTCAAAGTGCTCCCAGGTCCACAGATAATAGATGTCCTTTCATGCACAGGAGGCCCTATAGCCACACACTGGCCTCGCACCCTTCGGCTGCCCAAGGCTACTCCTCGCCCACATCAAGTGAAACGTTCGGCCAACATTTGATTGAAACTGGAATGAAGAGATACAAGAGCATGTTATATGGCTTCGGGGATGGAGTGCAGCTTTGACTGCAATCTAGCAGACGGGTTGGTATCAGAAATATCAGGTATGCTTGTCTAGCCAGAGGTTATTCCACGGGATTAGAAACCGGCCTTATCTCTCCGCGGCTTGAATGGGAAACTGGGTTTGAGTGTGTGTCAGTCAAAACACACTCAGGCATGCCAACAAGCAAAGGTTATCGAAGACATAATTTAGTGTTCCACGGATCTTATGCAGAATATGCAAAAGATATTCACCGTATTTGATTCAATGCTTCACCTAAATCAATACAGTTTCCGAATCCGTTACATAGGTTACATTCATTACCGCTAAAGGGGACTGATACAGTATGTTAGAGAAAGAGAGAAATGCATTTGTCCCGGTAAACAGCAGGTGACCTAACTGCTTAAGCTCCAGGGCGGATTTACACTCAAGAAAAAAGATGTTTCTTCTCTAAGGATTAGGAACATGAACACCTACAGAGTTACATATGCTCCTATAAACGTCCATATGTTTACCTAAAGACTTGATTTAATTGACTCATGTATGTGTTTAAAGGTAATATCGGCATCCAGAATTAATAGTAACATTATTTGGTTCCCTGGGGCCTCATTTATAAAGGGTTATACGCTCAAAAAATGGCGTACGCCAGTTTCTACGCAATGTTTACGATTGATAAAATACTAACTTGACGGGAAAACGTGCGGTCCTCCACGCAAACTCTAACCCATGCGTACGCACTAAGCACAAAAACGGGAGAGACAAGAAACTGCGACACCGTTGGCAGAAGGAAGAATGGAGAGAAATATGTGGAAAAAATACCATAAACAAAATGTTACCTCTCATTTATCATAGGCCTATATGAAGAATTCATTTTCAAACATTGATTAAAGCCAATCTTAAAACGATTAAACAAACGCCTGTTTGCGACTCCTCAGTGCACACAAAAACATAACTTGGAGAAATAAATAAATACGGATATTTTATTTAAAACCACCTCGAATATGTTATGTTGATGTTATGACATTTTTTCTCATAAATGATGCGGTAAGCAGGAGGACAGAATTACGTCTAAACTGACGCCGTTTTGCATTTCTATAGGTTGTAGATACGAGCATGGTTTTATATAGTATCATGTTTAATCATGTTTTATGCCGTTTGCAAAGACTTGATAAGTCGCTCGTAAAACACAGGAGGTATGGAAACTAAGAACACCATATGTGGTAAATTGTACAGCTAATATAACACAACACGTTAGTTGTTTTCCTCTTGATATAGAGTTGCTGCGGGGGGGGCTGTTGAGATGCACAGGGTGCAGTGGAGACGCTGCGCACAGCTGATCGACAGCTGGGACACAAACCGCCAAATACAAAAACATAATTCAGATCCAGTCGTCACGACTCCACCCCGGAGGGATTCCCCGATCATTTCTTAGTTTCTCATTAAGGGGGTGTCTCCTGTCCCCGGTACAAACACACTGCCTGAGGAAGGTTAGGCTATGTGTATTTATTTTGTCATTAGACTTTTTCGGACCACTTATTTATTTATTTTGGTGACGATCCGACCTCCATGCTGCTACTCTGGTTCAAACTGCATCCACCAAACAATACGATTTATCTCGACCTCCCCAAAATAATCAAAAATCTGACACGGTGTGAGATGTCTTTTTTAGCTGTTCTGTCGTCATT
>NW_011360719.1:0-2500 GCF_000735185.1 Notothenia coriiceps | reverse complement strand
AGTTTATTTAGCAATTACCACAAAGTCATGGAAGACTTTTTAATATCACCACCACATGTCTTTCCTGCCACTAAATCTGCCTACACACCATAATGATGAATTAATTCAAATAATGTTTATCCTTACAGATTACTCAGATTAGTCAATGGAGTAAAAAATAATTGAAGAAAAATATTCGATGGCATGCTTAGAGTATTTACTGTTTGAGTCGTTTCTACCAACTTTAAATCCTCTCTGTTCACGTCTACCTTTCAGATTTAAATTCTGACAGAATATGGTGGAGTTTCCTGCTCCTCTGCTCAGGGCTCACAGCTCAGACAGGACATGTTGTTTACAGTAAAGCAATGACCTGGATCAAACTGGGTTCAACCATAATCTGCTGCACACACTAATATGTGTCACTTGTACTAAATGAGATTAAGTGAAGCAGAAACACACTCTCAAACAGGTAGAAGTGAAATTCAGCAGTTACTATCAGCCGCTGCGAGTGAGTTGTTCCACACGCGACGCAAAAGCAGATTAATTATCCATCAATTTAGATTTTAAATATGTCCCATTTTAACACGGTACACTGTTGACCCTAACTGTTGGTCATAATATCATGATTTTTCTCGAATTACAACATGCCTTCATCATCAGCTTTTAGGCTCAAAAGATGGATGGATGGGTAGAGGTATTAAAACGTTCCCATCGTGTTTCACTTCATGAAGGTGAATTGTGATATTTTGGTGACCTTAAAATGTATTTTCAAGCGTTGCACTTGCCAAGATACCATCAGGAAAAACTCTAAACTCAAGGCTTTAAAATGGTTGTTCACAAACCAATAAGTGAGGTTTGCAGGACTGTAACTTGTCTGCCTGCATGTTTCCATGCATGAAGCGCATTGAAACACATTTGTGGATATTTGTATGACGGTTAATGATAAATCCCCACGCCCTTGAGATGGGTTAACATCACAACGCTTCTTGCTTTAGGCAAAAATGAATGCCACAAAAATGATCTGTGAAAAGGCACAATGCGCCACAATCAGGACAGGAAAGTATAATTAAAATAATGACACCACAATAAAATGATGAATGAGTGTCAGTGGAAGTTTACCTACCTGAATAACTCCTGTGTCACTGCCTCCACGGCGGCTTCAGATGGAGACAGAACAACAAAGATTAATGTTTAACTTCAACAATCTGCAGCCAACCAATACTTATTAGCACATCTACTTTATGTGGGCATTACACTAAGATATTATGTTTAGGCTCATAGGTATACGATTAGGAAGTGGAACTAATTACTTTTTTACACACATTTCCGATTAAGAGTATTTAGGATCTATCAAAAGTATTTTGTATATCCAATGTTTTCAATAAGAGTTAAGAACGTATCAATATTACTTTAAAGCTACCAAATGAACAAATAATAGGTTGTTCTCAACACTCTTAGAAACAACAGGTTAACTATATTCTGGTGTAAAAGCTAGCTTCATACACTTTTTGCTTGGGTTCAAAATATATATTGTACAACTGATATTTCAGCAAAAACAGGCTCATTTGCAGAGAATGGAGCCAACTTTATACATTTCTTGCAAATTCAACAAATTTAGAACTGCACATTTCAACCAGAAACTCAGGTTTACACGTATACTTCTTATTTGTGCATGGATTGTAGCCAAAAAAGCATTGAGCCAAAATGAGTCACATTAACATGAGGAAAATTAGCATATTAGCATATATTTCATCCATGTGCATCGATTAAGAAATTAGAACGAAGCTTTGAAAAGAAATCAGACAAACATAGTTATACCTCTGACTCCTTTGGATCGTGTGCGATGGCGTTTTTTAACCGCATTCACCTCCATCTGAAGAGAAAACACAAGTCGATACAAATCCAGTTGGGGTTTTTCTTTGTATCACATAATTGAGTTCATTACTGCCAAGAAATAGAAGACTCGAGCTCATCTGGTTTTGAGTGTACTTTACCTGCTCAGAGCTCGGTGTGGCACTGGTTCTTTATCGGAAGAGTTTTTATAGCAAACTGAATTTCAGAAGCCGTCTTCCAGACTCATGATCTGCAAAATGAAACACAGAAATGTTTTCAGATTTACGTTGCAAGAACTGTGGGCTGTTTTGAACGCTTAAAGGTGGGGTAGGTAAGAATAGAGAAACCAGCTCGAGTGCGCTAGAATTTGAAAATACACAACCGGAGAAAAACTGCCACTTCCTTCCAGAGCCCCGCCTCCAACACACACGAACATGCACATGACCAATGAGGGCACCAGATAAGTTTGTGCACAGATGGAAGGCTGACAGGCAGGTAGGCCATCCAGTTACTTTAGCCGGCTCAGATGATTGGTCGTGCTTTTTACAGAACCACGGCTTCCACAGATGACATTTTTCTATGTATTTATCGTCAAAGCATTTAATATATTCATTGCTATCGGGATGTTGAGAGCATTCCATGGAATATAACAAAAAGTGTTTCTGAAATAAATGACATACCCCACCTT
>NW_011360718.1:0-2407 GCF_000735185.1 Notothenia coriiceps | reverse complement strand
ATTAGTTTCTGTTATGGATCAGTATCAACAGTCCTGCCAGTAACGTTACTATATTATCAATACTACTTTAGTTATAGCCTGATATATGATAGCTAACTTTACAATGTTGTGATGTGACTGACGTTAGCTAACATTAACTGTAGCTAACGCCGGTGTTCCGGATTAACTGGTTTACAGAGGTGGGGGGCGTGGCCTTCGACTGAAATACACATTTCGATCGCTTCTTCTGTCGTTTACATTAATCTTTTGGTATATTTGGCTCAGTAGGAAGACTTTGATGCACATTCAGTACCAGTGTGTGAGGTTGTGGTTACGATGGCGATATCCGGACGCGAACAGAGAGGACTAAAAAAAGAAAAACGAGTTGTCTGTTCAAAACATTGCGAACTCCAATAAATCATTTAAACCAGCTATTGTTGCCAGACTAATTACTGAATATCGTTCTTAATGTGATACCAAGTCCATCTGAGACCAGTGTACACCTTCAGACAGCCTCCAAGTGAAGCGTGTGTTGTTTACTCACAGTTTGAAAGCAGCGTGGAGAAGTCTTCAGCTGTGGTAAACTGTGATCCTCTCAGGTAAACTGTGATCCGCCCAGGGAAAAATGGGATCCGCCCAGGTTAAACCGTGATCCACCCAGGTTAAACCAGTTGATCGGGAAACCAGTTAATCCGGAACACCGGTCACTCACCAAGACAGCTGCCCTGTTCTCCACTGGTTCTCCTCACAACACAGCTCCATTTCTCGCCGATGGCCGTTATTTGGCATTGTGATCCATGTTTATGCATATGTTAGACCGGCCACTCTCACCCATGTTACGTCACACGCGGGAGGTCACGTGGGGAGGCTTTTTTCATGCGGAAGTAAAAATGTCTTACAAAAACGACACCAGATGTCACTGTAGTGTATATTTCTGTATATTTTTTTGAAAATATAGTGCATACATTATTTTCCTACACATTTATTCACTGGTGTGTCTAACCTGCAAGTTGCTCTTTAAGATACCAAGAGCTACTCTTACAGTAACCTTCTGCACATCCTTGTTAGCATGATGATAAATCAAAAACGTCTGCATCCGTAAAGACCATGGATTTGAATTTCATCACAACCCTCTTCTGAGGTGCAGTTGTTTCGACTTCTGTTATGAAATCACCAAAACATGAACCAACTGACCATGCTGATCCATGGTCATTGTCCATAGGTTCAGTTCATGTGTATGCAACGGGTAATTAAATTAGCTCAGAAAAAGACAGACATCAAAAATAACAAAACTAAAATGAACATGGAGTCAGGCTGAATGAATGAAAGCAAATAAAATGGAAATTCAGTCTCATGATCAGATTAGGGCTGTACACGTATGTTTAAACACTATGTGGCAACACAATTAGTGTTCCCTCATTTGTTGAATTACAGCAGAAACGTTATAACTCATTCAGTCATTATGAAGCTTTTCAATTCACACAAAATTGGTGGACCCAAAGAGTGACTGCCTGCAGAAACTCCTGTCAGTGTTTGGAAACCATCCATCCATCCATCCCTGGATCCCTCTCTGAAAAACCAGCACCTTACCGTGGTAGAGAGGTTTGTGTGCCCTGATGAACCTGGGCGGCTGTGTTGTCTGGAACCTTGTGTTCCTGGTAAGGTCTTCCATGGCATATTGGTCTCAGGCAAGGGGCCAGACTAAGATTGGTTCAAAAGACCTCATGAAAGACGACACAGGAAGTGAGGATACCTGGCCCGGAGGAAGCCCGAGGTCCCCTTCTGGAGCCAGGCCCAGAAGAAGGACTCGTCGGCGAGCGTCTGGTGGCCGGGCTTGCCACGGAGCTCGGCCGGGCACAGCCCGAAAAGGCAACCTGGGCAACACCTCCGCTTCTACGTCCCGCGGGCCCACCACCTACGGGAAACAGCGATGGGGTCGGGTGTGCTGCCAGAAGGGTGGTAGTGAAAGCAGAGGGTCTCGACGGACCAGACCCGGGCGACAGAAGCTGGCTTTGGGGGGGAAGGAGCCTGAGCTTGTGCGGGAGGTGGAGCGTTACCAGTTGGATCTGGTTGGGCTCACCTCTACGCACAGCGTCGGCTCTGGAACCTTACTTCTGGATAGGGGTTTGACTCTATTCTTCTCCGGAGTTGCTCAAGGTGTGAGGCGCCGGGCGGGTGTGGGGGGGTTGGGGTCGGTGTGTAGCAGCGCAGCACAGCCTGCGCTGCTGGCTTCCTCCAAGTTTACAGTAAAACAAACTGGTGGTGTGACCAATGGCCATTTAGTAGGGGTGCACCGAATGGGAAATTCTTGGCCGAAACCGATACCGAAAATAGGAAACAGTTGGCCGAAAACCGAATGCCGAAAGGCCGAAAATGATTAATAGAAATATATATATATATATATATATAAATGTTTACATTTTTTACC
>NW_011360717.1:2202-8289 GCF_000735185.1 Notothenia coriiceps | reverse complement strand
TCAGTAAGTCCTCCATCAGTAACTACTCATCCCTCAGTAACTAGTCCTCCATCAGTAACTAGTCCTCCATCAGTAACTAGTCCCTCAGTAACTAGTCCTCCATCAGTAACTAGTCCTCCATCAGTAAGTAGTCCTTGATCAGTAACTAGTCCTCCATCAGTAGTCCCTCAGTAACTAGTCCTCCATCAGTAACTAGTCCTCCATCAGTAGTCCCCCATTAAATAGTCATCCCTCAGTAACTAGTCATCCATCAGTAACTAGTCCTCCTCAGTAACTGCTCCTCCATCAGTAGTCCCTCAGTAACTAGTCCTCCATCAGTAACTAGTCCTCCATCAGTAACTAGTCATCCATCAGTAACTAGTCATCCATCAGTAACTAGTCCTCCATCAGTAACTAGTCCTCAGTCAGTAACTAGTCCTCTATCACTAACTAGTCCTCTATCAGTAACTAGTTCTCCATCGGTAACTAGTCATCCATCAGTAAATAGTCCTCAGTCAGTAACTAGTCCTTCATCAGTAACTAGTCCTTGATCAGTAACTAGTCCTCCCTCAGTTACTAGTCCTCCATCAGTAATTCCTCCATCAGTAACTAGTCATCAGTCAGTAACTAGTCCTCCATCAGTAACTACTCCTCAGTCAGTAACTAGTCCTCCATCAGTAACTAGTCCACCATCAGTAACTAGTCATCAGTCAGTAACTAGTCCTCCCTCAGTAACTAGTCATCCATCAGTAACTAGTCCTCCATCAGTAACTAGTCCCCCATCAGTAACTAGTCCTCAGTCAGTAACTAGTACTCAGTCAGTAACTAGTCCTCTATCACTAACTAGTCCTCCCTCAGGTGACGCCCCACCTGTTGACCACGTGGTCGCGCTCACACACTGCTTGCTCCGTGGCTGTTATACTCCCCTCTGCGCATGCGCGTCCCATTCACTGAGCGGATCCCATTTCCTCCAGCAGCAGCAGCAGGCCTCGTAGACACACACACACACACACACACACACACACACACTCACACAGAGATACACACACGTAAACATACACACATATGCAGCCGGAGTACGGAGAGCAGTCAATGCAAAGCCTCGTTTTGGGATCTTAAACCTGGATGCCCCCCCGGACAGGAGTCCTCCTCATGGGTGTGAATCGGTAGTTTTTCAACAACATCTGGTCGCCTGTCCGTCTTATTTCGGGTGAGTTGAGCTCTGTTTTGTGTCGTTGTGTTGCTGTGGGGAAGCTCCATGATAGCTCACATTGTCCGGCTGTGTATTCCTATATTTATGTGGCCTTTACTCCATATCCACTAACGGTGTTTAACGGTTTTCCCCCTTGAAAACGTCTAACGGTTTTTAACGGTTTTCCCTGGCAACCGTAGCTCTGCATGGTTGCTAACTAGCTGCGGTTAGCTGTAGCGGCTAGTTAACGTCCGATCCATTATCGGACACTGTTTATTTATGCTAGGTCGAAACAGATTTAACCCTTTATATATGATCCCATGGTGCAGTATTTGTGTTTGATTTAAGACTAGGAATAACACAAACGCAAACAAAAGACATGTGTGTTGCATGTTACATATCATTTGTGTTATTGTTGGGAGCGATTTTGCGGATTTTCCCAAAAAAAACCTCCGAGTCACCCACCCTCTTTCCTCTCCCCTGGTTCCATAGTCGGACAGCGTTGTGTCAGCTAACGCTTTGTGTTTTTTTTTTATACCTTTACCTTCTCTACACTCCCTGTTTTCCGTCACTATGTGTTTCTACAGGGGCTCAGTACTGTAGGGAAGCCCACTTATAAAGCTGATGGTCAGTAAAACACCATGAGCCATGCAGCGTTGTGTTAAAGGGGGGATGCGCCTATTTGGAAGTGTGGAAAATGTCTTTGAAATGACTACAGATTGACAGCTACTGTTGCTTTAAAATCAAAACCAAATGCGTAATAAACTAGTACCCATACTGTGGTTTGGCCCTTTGGTATTGTTTGGTATATTAGCAGATGAATAGCACTGAAGGATGCCTCCGTCCGATAATGGAGGCAGTGGGTTTAGCCTCCTCCGCGCTGCTTCAGAAGAGGTTCAGCCCCTTCAGAGGAAACACTGATCCCTATCTCTCCTCTGCCATTGTTTTCATGCAACATGTCTGCCATTAGTACATTCTTCAGCCTGTGTCTGAAGTGCAGTCACTGTATAGGACTGGAGCAGTGCTTTAACAGAGAGATATTGATCATAATAGTGTTTCCCTTCCCACATGGAGGTGAGGTTTAGATACCATCCTGGTGGGTTTTTCTCAAGGACACTGTCAGGTTAACATGAAATGCAAAATAAATAAATGGTGTTGTTGGTGTTTCATGAGAAGCATGCCGTCCCTGCAGCCTGAGAGAGAGAGAGAGAGAGACTTTATTAATCCCAATTTGGGAAATTACAATACTACAATACTTTAAAAGGTGGAAAAGAGAATTACCAATTACAAATGAAGTGAAAACAATTGTATCAAATATAAACAATATAAACAAAACAATATGCAGTATTCTGGATAATAACAATAACAAGTCAAAAATACAACAGGATCCAAAATACTACAGGTCTTTCATAAGATGGAGTTGTTATTTCCTCTCTCTGTAGTTCTAGGTTCTGACTGATGTGGAAAAACAAACCTTTGCAAGCGATGCAGTGTGTGCATTTCACTCCATGGTGCTCCTATACAAAGAGTGCTCCTCTCTGAGTGACCTTATCGCCTACAATCTCCCTCCTGGGTTGTTTTCCGGACAAATTGACCAGTATTAGTGTATTCTCTTAGTGTCTGTGCAGGTTATTATGATTTATAATGATCCATTCAAATATACAGAACCATTGGTTTTCTCCTGATATACCAATCTACTAAAGGGACAGAAACATATACACATAGTGTACTATATATACATAAAAACACGTGTGCATAGTTAGCTTTTACTTAAAGGCATTTCAATAATCGTTGGGAAATCAGATTGTTAACCCACATTAGTCTTGAGAATGGCACTTAGGTGTCGATTGTTTGTTTCTTATTTTGATACACCTGTTAGCTGTCGTGCTGGTAACAGTGAGTGTGATGTGCCGATGGAGGTGGATCTTCTAATAAAGATATCCCAGATGGAGCTTTTGGGGCTTTGTTATCCCCAGAGGAACCTGGGGAGCCAGACTGCAACGTGTTGGCATCCATATGCTGCGTCTGTACGGCTAACGTGCTAACGCTGTGTCAGGACGAACAGCACAGAGCCTCAGGGTTCGTGCTGGTGGGAGTCGTTGGGACGAATGCTTTTTGTTGCAAGAATAGATGCAATTTTAAGATGATATAACTTTATTGCCTTACATAACAAGGACACTGTCTTTGTTAAACAGACAGCAAGGGGAATCTACAATTTAGAGATCAGTGTTTCCCATACAGCGATATATTTGTGGTGGTCTAATCATGGATAGTGAGGTGGGCTGATGATCGGAAGGTTGCGAGTTCAAATCCCGCCTGGAACACCATCACTAGTGTGCCTTTGAGTAAGGCACTTAGCCCTCAGTCACTCCGGGGAGAATGTGCCTGTCATTGGTCATTGTAAATTGCTTTGAATTAAGGCGTCTGCCTAAATGCCTGCATTGTCAATGATATGTTTGGGAGAATAAACCCCACAGAAACTCAACTCCGGTGTGTCTCACTCATTAACAACGCAGAGCAACAAGAACGTTGTCTGCAGTAGCCATGAACTCGCATGTATTTTGTTATTTGAGGGGGGGGTGGATGCGTGGGCCACCCAAATAGGTTAAGGGGCCTTTGGCTTTTCTTGCCGGGGGGTGGGATGCGGTGCCCTCACAAATAGAATCAAATTCTCTGGGAAACACTGGAGATGTTACGATACAGGCAAATAAAACCAGTTCTGTTGAAAACCCTCAATACCTCAGTCCAAACACACATTTATATCTCGTCACGAGTAGTTTCATAAGAAGCTTAGAGCTATTTTTGAAAAGCTCATCCATAGCACTTCCATATTAATATAACACTGCTTTGAAAACGCCCTTTTTTTTAATACGCTTTCTTGAAAACATCCCTTTTAAACAACCGTGTGTATTCAAGCTGCTTGCCACACCGAACACATTATGATAATGTCATCATTTACCTAACCCTAAAGACACGTTAATGAAGCTTGAGAGCATCATTATGCAACAGGGAAGATATAGCCTGAGGTGATACTGTGTCTCTGATCTTGTTTATAAGATATATCAATTATCTGAGAACATGACGCTCGTAAACAAGATGTCTCCGCGGACGTAAACAACAGCGTGACGTCGGACGCTCTGTTTGATTCTCAGATTTCTGGAGTAATTATATAGTTTTTGAGGAACAGAAATGTTGTTTTCTGGCATCACTTTAACATTTTACAGGGAAAATCTGCCTTTTGGTTTGAGGGCACAGCGCTCTTGTTACCCGGTGCAGACAAAACCCTGCAACGTAATGCTACCTCTGATAGCGTTAGCTGCTAGCTTGGATAATAGTCCAGCAGGAATGTGGTAACTATAGCGCTCGTCCTGCTGAGTTTAACCCAGCTTTGTTCAGAAATCAGAAATCCTTTATTAGTTATTTTCACAATGGAGTAATACTACATTGTGAAAAAATATAACTATGGATTTCTCATTTCTTCCTGATAATACTGTATTATCAGGAAGAAATGAGAAATCCATAGTTCAGCACCTCCTTTTTACATTTAACAAGTCAGCGCTCTGTAATGTCGATAATCTAGTGTCTAGATCAGCGGTTCAACCTTTTTCAACTCAGGCCCATTTAAGAATGTTAGGAATCTGTTCACGGCCCACATTCAAACAATATGGAGGCTAAATATAGTTCTGATTGGTCAATGCAGAACATGTGACACGTAGTTAATCCAGGAGTACCGCTGTCAAGGACTGTAATGACATGACTATAATGCTAAAAAGACAAATCAAGAGAGAGGAGCTGTGGATTATTGTTATTGATTAATGCATCAGTGTTTCTTAGGGTCAAAAACACTAAACTCACAACTTCAAATGAAAGTGTTTAGTTCATTTAATAAAAGAGCACATGTTCAATGTGAAAAGTGACAGTAGGTTTTTATTTTTTTTAAACACCTTGAATTTCAGGGGGGGGGCGCGGGGCTCCGTTGTTGGGGCTCCGTTGGCGGGGCTCCGTTGGCGGGGTTCCGTTGGCGGGATTCCGTTGGCGCCCCTCCAAGACAATGGTAGGGGAAACACTGGTAATAATGAAAATGTTTCAACACATCATAATGTTTTGCTAATTATTTGGCGGCCCACTTGCGATGCCTTCGGCCCACAGGTTGGGAACCGCTGCTCGAGATTACAGGTTATAGGAAAAGAAAACAATAAAGAATATCTCGGGACATTCCCTAGCTAATAAGCATCTCCCACACAGTTGTATTTGTGCACACTGTGTGTAAAGCTGCGTGACTCAGCTCTGTTTCAGTCCGAGACGTTCAGCTCTCCATCTGTGGAATCAGGCTGATCCCTCAGAAGAGCCACAGATTAAATCCTCCTCCTCACTCAGTGCTTCCCTCTGACTGAGGGCAGATGGAGGTCACATGACTGCAGCTTCATGTCGGCTCTCTTCTTCTTAGCATTGACTTATGATCAAGAGTCTATCGTTTTCCATCCACTTTAGATCTTCACATTGATGTAGCTCTGCGTGGAAGCATCATGGACGTATAAAGAGAGCGTCCCCATGTTAACAACGCTGAAGTAATATCACGTCTCCTGGAGCCTGGAGAAAAACACAATGTGTTGTTAGTCAGTCAGCGTCAGAGCCTCAGGCGGTCCGTTCATTACGGGAACCTGAAGCTGCAGTCGCAGGTTTGTTCTTGAGTAGAAGTAGAAGTACTCAGACCTTGTTCTTGAGTAGAAGTAGAAGTACCAGAGTGTAGGAATACTCTGTTACAGTAAAGGTCCTGCATTCAAAATGTTTCTCCAGTAAAAGTAGCAACAGTAAAAGTAGTGATTGTACAGATTGGTCCACTGACCCTCTCTCTGCACATTTGATGTCCAAAGGCCTGCTGACCTGGACACAATGACCCATTCAGCCCCCCCCCC
>NW_011360717.1:0-2194 GCF_000735185.1 Notothenia coriiceps | reverse complement strand
CCCCCCCTCCACTGACTCTTTAATCAGTGATAACACAGGAGGGATTTATGGAGCAGAGCTCAACAGCACACTGACACTCCAGCAACAGCACAGATGGTGCCAGACATCCTCAGCAGGACGCAACACTCTGGAGATGCATTCAATGTCACTCTGGAGATGCATTCAATGTCACTCTGGAGATGCATTCAATGTCCCTCTGGAGATGCATTCAATGTCACTCTGGAGATGCATTCAATGTCCCTCTGGAGATGCATTCAATGTCACTCTGGAGATGCATTCAATGTCACTCTGGAGATGCATTCAATGTCCCTCTGGAGATGCATTCAATGTCACTCTGGAGATGCATTCAATGTCACTCTGGAGATGCATTCAATGTCCCTCTGGAGATGCATTCAATGTCACTCTGGAGATGCATTCAATGTCCCTCTGGAGATGCATTCAATGTCCCTACTCCATGGCTGTCTGCATATCAGCAGCCTGGTAAAGGCAAGGCACGTTTATTTCTACAGCCCCTTTCAACACGAGGCAATTCAAAGTGCTTTACAGAAATGAAAGACATCAAGATCATTAAGAAACATATTATAAACAAAGATTCAAGGCTGTTATCATCATTAGCTCATAGCTACAGAGTTATGTCAATGAAAATCTGAGGGCACAGGCTCCTCCAGCAGAGCAACACAATAACAGATAATAGTGCAAGTAAATACAATAAAATAGAATACAATAGAAATAGTGCAGAACAGTGTAGATAATAAAACATGACTAACAGTTACAGGGCCGTGTGAGATGTGAACAGTTCAATTAAAAGCAGCGGGAAAAGAAAAGTCTTCAGCCTGGATTTAAGAGTCAGTCACAGCGGACCTGCAGCTTTCTGGGAGTTTGTTCCAGATACTTGGCAATACCCCAAACTACATCCTCACATTCCTCTAGCCCTAGTCTTATCGTTATTCTGACACTTTTCTAACCTTTTTATATTCCCTTCATCCTTCTCTCGCATCCCCAGACAACACAGGTTCCTGTTCTACTGTTACCTGAACGCATCGAGTAAAGTGTGATAGAGGGGTGGAGCTCTTTTTAGGGTCGATGGATATGGTACCGTATATCAAGATCTACTCTAGTCCACTGTACGCTGAAATGCAGTAATGTGAAAAGAGTGCGTAAAATAAATGAGTTTTTTTACATATTTCTTAAAAGTTTATCAACTGATTGTAATAATGTATAAGTGCACAAAGACTAGAGGTCGACTTTACCCCTGCTAAACTTGACAAATAACATTTTTTTACTTTCAAATATATTGTAAATTCTTATCAACTTTAAAAATTTCAAGTTTGTGTGGTGCAAAAAAAAAGCTCCTTATTGCACGGATAAAATAGGCCAAGATATCCTTCCTTTTATTTCATGGAAACTTTCCTAATTCAAAAATAGTTTGTACGCAAAAGTGGTTTTCTGTTTATCCACAAATCATGTCCTTCAGTAACAATGCATATCTTATTTCGTGGGAAAAATAAAAGTGATTTGATAAAGAGTCTGATTAGATAAGGAGTTGTATTCCTACATGACTCAACTCTTCTCCCCCCCTTGTGCGTAAGTCACGAGTCCAAACAGTCGTAATGTATTTTACCGTGTGATGATATTCGTGCACATCGTGAGTTTTGCAGGTTTATTGCAGACATTGCGAAATGCAAATTGGCGAGCGGCTCCACGGTCCGCTTGTTTAGGAAGCGTGGTAGAAAGGGAAACTGGCAGAAGATGTGCACCTGCTCTTCTTCCTCTTTTCAGACATGCAGAGACGCACCAGGTGTTTCCCTTCAGAGCAGAGATCTCATTGGCTCTCAAATGGGACCGTCGCTGTGATCCAGAGACATATCACTGACACATATCACAGGGATCAGATTCAAGGCTTTAACTGTCATTTCTACAGTGTATTATAATTCAGTACAACTTTGCTTGTTAGTAGAAAATAGTACAAAAATCTTCATCCCATATTCTCATATCATTAACTGTCTGATTTTGTCAGTTAAAACCAAAAAGACTCACTTAAATATGATCTATAACGGAAAAAAGCCACAAGCCTATTTGATTACAAAGAAAACGCATTTTGGCCATTTTGCAAAACACAACTGTATAAAATCTCATTTTCAGATCATTCTTTGTTTTTGTGCCAGCTACATGAGAACACATGTAGCCCCCCCCC
>NW_011360716.1:0-3636 GCF_000735185.1 Notothenia coriiceps | reverse complement strand
GAGAAGAGGTGGGTTTTAAGAAGCGATTTAAAAAGCAGGCAGTGTGGCAGCCTGTCTGATGTGCAGGGGTAGATCGTTCCACAGTGTGGGAGGCCTGTCTGATGTGCAGGGGTAGATCGTTCCACAGTGTGGGAACCTGTCTGATGTGCAGGGGTAGATCGTTCCACAGTGTGGGAGCCTGTCTGATGTGCAGGGGTAGATCGTTCCACAGTGTGGGAACCTGTCTGATGTGCAGGGGTAGATCGTTCCACAGTGTGGGAACCTGTCTGATGTGCAGGGGCAGATCGTTCCACAGTGTGGGAGGCCTGTCTGATGTGCAGGGGCAGATCGTTCCACAGTGTGGAGGCCTGTCTGATGTGCAGGGGCAGATCGTTCCACAGTGTCGGAGCCGCTACAGAGAAGCAACGGCCCCCTCTGAGCTTTGACTTGGTTCTGGGCACATTCAGGAGCAGTTGATCCGCTGACTTGAGAGGGCGGTTGGGCGTGTGAGGGTGTAGCAGCTCAGAAAGATATGGTGGGGTCATGCCATTTAGGGATTTAAAAGTAAACAAAAGGATTTTGAAATGAATCCTAAAATGTATTGGCAGCCAAAATGGGGGAAATGTGGTCATATTGTCGTGTGCCAGTTAAAAGCCTTGCATTTTGCACCCACTGCAGACGAGCGAGGGAGGACCCACTGACCCCCATGTAGAGAGAGTTACAGCAATCCAGCCGAGTGGTGACAAAGGCGTGGATTACTGTCTCAAACTGCTGTCTGGAGAGAAAAGGTTTTACTTTGGCTAGCTGCCTAAGGTGATAAAAGCTTGTTTTTACCACCAATGTAATCTGACTCAAGTTTTAGTTCACGGTACATTGTAATGCCAAGGTTCGTAATGGTGGGCTTGGTGTACTGAGCCAGGGAACCCAGGTCTACAGAGTGGTGCCAGTGGTGCTACCAAAAACCATTACTTCGGTTTTTCCTTCATTCAGTTTTAGGGAAGTTGCACGCCATCCAGGGCTTTATGTCCGCTAGACACTTTAACAGTGGGCTAATTGAGTAACCCTCCTTCTTTGTTAGTGGGACATACATCTGACTATCATCAGCATAGCAGTGGAATGCGATGCCGTATGTATGGCAAACAGAAAGGGACTAAAGACTGTGAGCAGTTATGAACAAATATAAATCCCTTTTCCAACAGACAGTCAACATGTTTCATTTCATACATCACAGAGCAGCTTTTGGTTGACCACATTCCGTTTTTTTTCACAACAAACATATCACAGTAAATCTAAAAAGAGAAAACTGAAATAAATGAAAAATCTGGTATAAAAACAGTTCCTCCCCTGTGCTCCAGCAGAAAGATAGTTAATTCTTGTTGACAGTAAATCGTGCTGGTTGGTCGACAAGGATCAGGGCCAGTGCATTTTTATTAATTAAATTAAATTACATTTTTATTATTAAAATACATACAGTGAAGGTTTGAACTCAAACTCTCCGCACAGAGTTTGGAGTCTTCACCGGCCTCCAGCAGTACCAACACACACACCTTTTCTAAATCAACTGTCAGTCAGTGAGTGGGTGGAGCAGATGTAGCCCCCATGTGCCTATGGTTACAGAACAAATAATGAACATGACTGGAAGGGGGAAAGGAACAGAGTAAGAGAGGAGAAAATAAATTGTCTATGTTTAAAACCGAACACGATGTGATCAGGGAGACCTTTCTGAGAAACTTTAACACAAGGAAGCTGATACTCTTCATATGTTCAATCTGTTCATGCGTCACTTCTTAACATTAAATGGTCTTTGATAATACATTTCAGAGCCTGAGCCGGTTTAAGCTGCGGTTGTTCTTATCACCACAGCCTACAGCTGTCTGAATGCAGATTGATTTATTCATCCCTCCATCTGTCTGCCTCTTTTCTGTCTCATCTGTAAACTAATGTATTTAAAAAGGTGGACACTTCACTACACTCACATGCTTTCTCTTTATATTTATAGATGTGGAGAAGGACAACAAACTTCCAGGAATGATTAAGTTTCAGTCCAACATGTTATACTCACATATCGGTGTACTGAGCTCTCAGTGTCTCTACCCCTGTCGTCTCTGCTGGGAATGTTCTAGCTTTGTTTAGTGGGAATGCTGATACAGCATTTTTAACCATGGAAGTCAATGGAGAACATGTTACAAATCTTTCTGACATTATTCGGGTCACACAACTTTTAAATCTGATTGTTACTTTTAGAGTTCATTTTCAGTGTTGGGCAAGTTACTTTGAAAAAAAAAGTAACTAGTTACTTTATTAGTTACTAAATTATAAAAGTAACTAGTAACAAGTGACTTTACTTTAAAAATAATAACAATAAAAATACAAGTTTTTGTGTTGTTTTTTGCTGACTAGTTCTCTGAAGGCAACAGACTCAACCGTGCAGCATGTCCTCAACAACATAACTGGCAATCTATTTAATTGACTCTGGGTGACATGTGGCGATTTGAAATAATCGTTTTTTGGCTGTTTAGATGGTGTTGCTCCATCTGGGTCACTGCCGGTGGTTGAGACGGTGGGGTCTTTGGCACTAGTTTTATAGCCCCATGTACATTAGTTAGGTGCTTCAGGAGATTGGCATCGCTGTTATTCGATGTGGACAATGCTTTCTGTCCTGCACACAGTTTAAATTTGACCGTAATATTTTTTGCGTCCTTTATTTTAACATTAACTAGAATGCGTGATCTCACAGCAACCCGTCTCCTAAAAATTACGTTCCCACAGAACTAAACTGCATTCTCAATGACGTTTAGCTAAAAACGTATTTTCTCAAATACTTTTATTTTCTACATATCTTCTAGAAACATATTTTCTCCAGCTGTTACTCTCATGAGCGAGGCAGAAAATAATAGTTTTAACATGCCAAAAAGCTGCTGTGTCGTTCATTGCACCTCAAACATTAAAACAAATCCAGAGTTACGTGTTTCTGTACTTCCTCTAAGAAGAAAGGACAGTAACAGAAGATCTCTGTGATGCCAGATGTGGTGTCGTTAATGCGATATGATATCCGGAAAAAAATTCAGTTTAGGATGGCCGAAGACACTACACTACCCATAATCCCCAGCTATTGTTTGGGACTACAGTCCCGTTGACAAACCCTGTGATTAATTTTCAAGCTCTGGGATTGGATGTTGGAGTGGCAGTGCGCCAACGCAGAGCGTCTTTGAAATGGAACGAAACCACGGCAGACAATTCAAAACTGGACTTGAAGCCCCCCAGAACTACACATGCTGGCTATTGTGTTTCGCAACATGTTCTTTATGGCAGGTCTGTTCTGGGAATTGTAGTTTTAAAAGACGTTTTTGTTTTTCCCCAAATTAGAAGTTGACAGTATTAAACTGTGTACAGCCCTGGAGGTTTAGGCGATAGGAAACACATTGGTGTGTACAAATTTAAAATATGTCATTACTAAAAGGGTGAAAATCGCTTGTATCCATGTTACGACCCTGGGTCGTTAGGTCATGTGTGTGGACATTTTCCCTCCTGTGTCTGTGAGTGTGTGTGTGTGTGTGAGCTACAGGTGGTGCCCGTTCAGCTGATTAGCTACCTTCAACCTGCTGATTGGTCCACCTGAGGAAGAGGGGAACACTTAAGCTGCAGCCATGCAGTTCC
>NW_011360715.1:4077-5098 GCF_000735185.1 Notothenia coriiceps | reverse complement strand
AACAGAGAAACAGAGAAAGAGAAAGAGAAACAGAGAAACAGAAACAGAGAAACAGAGAAACAGAAACAGAGAAACAGAAACAGAAACAGAGAAACAGAAACAGAGAAACAGAGAAACAGAAACAGAGAAACAGAAACAGAGAAACAGAAACAGAGAAACAGAAACAGAAACAGAGAAACGGAGAAACAGAGAAACAGAAACAGAGAAACAGAAACAGAGAAACAGAGAAACAGAAACAGAGAAACAACAGAGAAACAGAAACAGAAACAGAGAAACAGAAACAGAGAAACAGAAACAGAGAAACAGAGAAACAGAAACAGAGAAACAGAAACAGAGAAACAGAGAAACTGAAACAGAGAAAGAGAAAGAGAAACAGAGAAACAGAAACAGAGAAACAGAGAAACAGAAACAGAGAAACAGAAACAGAGAAACAGAGAAACAGAAACAGAGAAACAGAAACAGAGAAACAGAAACAGAGAAACAGAGAAACAGAGAAACAGAGAAACAGAAACAGAGAAACAGAGAAACAGAAACAGAGAAACAGAAACAGAGAAACAGAAACAGAGAAACAGAGAAACAGAAACAGAGAAACAGAAACAGAGAAACAGAGAAACAGAAACAGAGAAACAGAGAAACAGAAACAGAGAAACAGAAACAGAGAAACAGAAACAGAGAAACAGAGAAACAGAGAAACAGAAACGGAGAAACAGAGACAGAGAAACAGAAACAGAGAAACAGAGAAACAGAAACAGAGAAACAGAAACAGAGAAACAGAGAAACAGAAACAGAGAAACAGAGAAACAGAGAAACAGAAACAGAGAAACAGAAAAAGAGAAACAGAGAAACAGAGAAACAGAGAAACAGAGAAACAGAAACAGAGAAACAGAAACAGAGAAACAGAGAAACAGAGAAACAGAAACGGAGAAACAGAGAAACAGAGAAACAGAAACGGAGAAACGGAGAAACAGAGAACAGAGAAACAGAAACGGAGAAACGGAGAAACAGAGGTGTCAATCATCAA
>NW_011360715.1:2511-3028 GCF_000735185.1 Notothenia coriiceps | reverse complement strand
ATACTTTGTTACTGTACTGAAGTACATGTTTCTGGTATCAGTACTTTACTCCACTACTTATTTTTCTGACGACTTCTTACTTTTACTTCTTACATTTTGAACACAAATACCTGTACTTTCTACATCTTACATGTTGAACACAAATACCTGTACTTTCTACTTCTTACATGTTGAACACAAATACCTGTACTTTCTACTTCTTACATGTTGAACACAAATACCTGTACTTTCTACTTCTTACATGTTGAACCCAAATACCTGTACTTTCTACTTCTTACATTTTGAACACAAATACCTGTACTTTCTACTTCTTACATGTTGAACACAAATACCTGTACTTTCTACTTCTTACATGTTGAACACAAATACCTGTACTTTCTACTTCTTACATGTTGAACACAAATACCTGTACTTTCTACTTCTTACATGTTGAACACAAATACCTGTACTTTCTACTTCTTACATGTTGAACTCAAATACCTGTACTTTCTACTTCTCACATGTTGAACACAAATAC
>NW_011360715.1:0-2481 GCF_000735185.1 Notothenia coriiceps | reverse complement strand
AGAAACAGAGAAACAGAGAAAGAGAAAGAGAAACAGAGAAACAGAAACAGAGAAACAGAGAAACTGAAACAGAGAAACAGAAACAGAGAAACAGAGAAACAGAGAAGCAGAGAAACAGAAACAGAGAAACAGAGAAACAGAGAAACAGAAACGGAGAAACAGAAACAGAGAAACAGAGAAACAGAGAAACAGAGAAACAGAGAAACAGAAACAGAGAAACAGAGAAGCAGAGAAACAGAAACAGAGAAACAGAAACAGAGAAACAGAGAAACAGAAACAGAGAAACAGAGAAACAGAGAAACAGAGAAGCAGAGAAACAGAAACAGAGAAACAGAGAAACTGAAACAGAGAAACAGAGAAGCAGAGAAACAGAAACAGAGAAACAGAGAAACTGAAACAGAGAAACTGAAACAGAGAAACAGAAACATAGAAACAGAGAAACAGAGAAGCAGAGAAACAGAAACAGAGAAACAGAGAAACAGAAACAGAGAAACAGAAACAGAAACAGAGAAACAGAAACAGAGAAACAGAAACAGAGAAACAGAGAAACAGAGAAACAGAAACAGAGAAACAGAAACAGAGAAACTGAAACAGAGAAACAGAAACAGAGAAACAGAGAAACAGAGAAACAGAGAACAGAGAAACAGAAACAGAGAAACAGAGAAACAGAAACGGAGAAACAGAGAAACAGAGAAACAGAGAAACGGAGAAACAGAGAAACAGAGAAACAGAAAACAGAGAAACAGAAACGGAGAAACGAGAAACAGAGAAACAGAGAAACGGAGAAATGGAGAAACAGAGAAACAGAGAAACAGAAACGGAGAAACAGAGAAACAGAGGTGTCAATCATCAAAATCGGGGCCCAAGATATGGCAAATCCACCCGAATGACCTCAGAAGTGTGTTTTTTTTCTTCTAAACCTCTATAAAAAGGTCAAATGTCACTTGCTTTGCATCAATCTTGATGCAGGGTACTTATTATATGTTATAGGATTGGATTCCTAAAGCTTGTAGTCTACTAACCCATCATTCAAGGGTGGTTAGTAATGGTTTATTTTTGGACGGACACAATCATTTACAGTTTTTTACTTTGTTCAATCTGAATTTACATTAAAATAAAAACATCGATATTGATTCTGACTTTTCTACATCCAACTCACAGGTTTATCCTTGCTTTGAGAAAAAAGATTTTTAATTTACCCCTTTTAGAAGTGAAGATATGGTCATTTGTTCCGGGAATGTCATTTTTGAGCCTGAGACCTGAAAAACAGGCTTGGGGCTTAACTGGTTAAAATCACAGACTGATACGTCTTATACGTGGTCTGCAAAAGCAAGGGAGAACAAGTAGGTCTTTAAACAAGATTTATATATACACTGAAAAAACTGAAGCATTGACTTTAATTAAATGTATTATATCAACAGATTTCACATCACTGTATTAGGTGAGTTGAAAGCAATAATATTAAGTTGAACCTATTTAAACTCAAGAGTATTGCTTTCAACTAACCTAATACAGTGATGTGAAATCTGTTGACATAATACATTTAATTAAAGTCAATACCTCAGTGTTTTCAGTGTTATGTATAGTGAGATATAAAATAAATCACACATTATACCATCACTAATCCCCACCTCCTGGGTAAAGTATTGGATTTGGGATAAGGATAAGAGGGATGGACATGAAATGTAGCAGATGGTGTTTCCTGCAGCTCTTCTGACAGACTTCTGACATTTTCTCTATGAATCTCTCTCCGCTGGTTTGGAAATGACAGAAAACAGATGAAGTGCAGGCTGAGCTCCCCAAAGGCTGACAGGGGATGATGATTATGACCTTTAATTATACGTCATACATTGGAAGTGGTTTTATCTCTCATAACCAGAGGTGGGAAGTAGTGGAGTAAAAATACTTTGTTACTGTACTGAAGCACATGTTTCTGGTATCAGTACTTTACTCCACAACTTATTTTTCTGACGACTTCTTACTTTTACTTCTTACATTTTGAACACAAATACCTGTACTTTCTACTTCTTACATGTTGAACACAAATACCTGTACTTTCTACTTCTTACATGTTGAACACAAATACCTGTACTTTCTACTTCTTACATGTTGAACTCAAATACCTGTACTTTCTACTTCTTACATGTTGAACACAAATACCTGTACTTTCTACTTCTTACATGTTGAACACAAATACCTGTACTTTCTACTTCTCACATGTTGAACACAAATACCTGTACTTTCTACTTCTCTCATTTTCCAAACAGGCTGGTTCCTTTAGTCTGAATGTGTGTTTGGTGGCGTGATCATTATTATTNCATTGGTCCCTCTTCTTTAGAGAAGACCAGGAAATGATGGATACACGGATCGTGTTCAAATCAATAGGCACGCAATAATAATGATCACGCCACCAAACACACATTCAGACTAAAGGAACCAGCCTGTTTGGAAAATGAGAGAAGTAGAAAGTACAGGTATTTG
>NW_011360714.1:0-2191 GCF_000735185.1 Notothenia coriiceps | reverse complement strand
AAGGCAGTGAGAGCGATGGACAAGGGAAGGGAAGACTGAATGAAATAAATAAAAAGGGGAGAAAATAAAAATAAAAAAATAAAAAAGTCCCCCTCCTCTTTCTCTTTTTCTCTCTCCCTCCTTGTCTGGCTCATAAATAGAAGAAATTGTTGACCAGGTAAATGGCGAAATAAATGAGGAGACAGAGGACGGAGAGAGCGAGCAAATGAAAAGGCAAAGCACCTCCCAGGAGCGCGATGAGGAAAAAAAAGAACAAAAAACGAAAGATAAAAGCAAATACTCCAGTGGCCTCCGTTGTCTCCAGTCTGAGTGCGGAAGGGGGGATTGGCGAGTGCCAGTTGTTCCCCTTCCCCGGCTGCCTTTCTTCTGTCTCTCCTCCCAAAAAACACTTCCCATCCAGATTGACACACACCAAAAAGAAAATCCCTTGTTCTCCTCCTCTAGCCTCTCTGAACTCTGGTCTGACTCACACAGGTTAGACGGTGTTGCAGCAGGGGTGTGTGAGGACGAGGAGATACAAAAAGACCTTTCTGCTGCTGCTGTAGTGAAGCGCTGCCTGCCTCATGAGGAAGGATACTGAGCCCCCCTCTCTCTCTCTTTCTCTCTCTCTCTCCCGCCCATCCCTGCGAAAAAAGATGGGAGGAGGGCCCACCTCGCTGCATTAGTATTCATTGAAAGAGTGTGAGAGAGAGAGATGAGGAAGAGGAGGAGGAGGAGGAGGAGGGAGTGCAACACATGTCGAGGAACACGCCGGTGTGTGAAACTGATAAGAGGCTGGCTCCCCCTACAGTCATCAATACACAGGCTCTGATGATGGGAACGCGTCGTTTTGTGAATCTAAATGATAATTAAAAACACTACTTACTCAATACACATGTGGTGTTGGAATAAAGAAGCTTTTTCTACTTTCTTATGATATGATTTGTGATGTATTGGCATGAAGTCTGAACATCTTCCGACACTTCGCTAAAGTGAGGACAAAGCCACTGTCACACATTAAAGGTGGGGTAGGTAAGTTTGAGAAACCGGCTAGATACACTTTGTGTTATATTCCATGGAATGCTCTTGACATTAACAAGTGCTTTGACAAAAAATACATTAAAAAAATTTCATCTGTGAAAGCCGTAGCGCTGTAAAAAGCACAACCAATCATCTGAGCCGACCCGGCTAAAGTAACTTGATGGCCTACCTAACTGTCAGCCTTCCATCTGTGCACAAACTTATCTCGTGCCCTCATTGTTCATGTGCGCGTTCGTGTGTGCTGGAGGAGGGGCTCTGTAAGGAAGAGGCAGATTCCTTCCGGTTGTGTATTTTCAAATTCTAGTGCACTCGAGCTGGTTTCTCCCAAGTTACCTACCCCACCTTTAAGGTTTACAGCTTCATGCAGAAATGCAGAAAAAACGTACACACTAAAATGTGGAGATTTCCTTCTTTTCTCTGTTTCATATCCAATTAAAATCT
Organism: Notothenia coriiceps; assembly: GCF_000735185.1. Taxonomy (NCBI): domain Eukaryota; kingdom Metazoa; phylum Chordata; class Actinopteri; order Perciformes; family Nototheniidae; genus Notothenia; species Notothenia coriiceps. Next base: position 730 of record NW_011360714.1, on the reverse strand, counting down.
GATTTATAATTGAATACCCAATAGTATTTGGTTGCCATACTTAAAAAACATGACTCAATCAGCCTTAGGATTTACTCAGGGCTCGACATTAAGGACTGCCCGATGGCCCGGGGCCATCTAGTATTTAGCTCGGGCCATGAAGCCTCACCTGCTGGTTGCCCGATCGGGCAATCTATTATACCAGTATCATGCAGCTCGCGGATCCAGTAATGAGTGACCCGACAGTAAAACTAAAACATATCTATAACATATCTATAATAGCTACGTGTGATATTCTAACCTGAAGTGTGTGTTTTGTTCCGCTCACCGCTGCATGTGATCATGCAGAGCTGCGTGTCGACTCGTCAGCAGCAGCTGATCCCTCTCTCCCGTCAGATTAGACTTCACTCGCGTTTATGTCCATATCGATCAGATCCAGCTAGTTTTAGCTAATGATATGACTACCTGCTTATTAAAAGACACCGTGACCTAAACAATAAGTGTCGCTATGCAACTGGATGAGGCCACAAAGTATAGCGCAGCATTATGCATTGTTTACATGCCCACCGGAACCCCGAGGCATTAGCAACAGATCAACGCACAATCAACCCATACAGCACATCTCTTTCTCCACATTAAGTGTTACACATTATAATTGACTGTCACATACTCTTCTTGTCTGTCACATAAGTGGCGCAACTGAAGCGGTATTGCGCTAAAGGGAAATTATTTTTGACCGGACATTTTGACC
>NW_011360713.1:0-4432 GCF_000735185.1 Notothenia coriiceps | reverse complement strand
CGGCAATATTTATCGTGTTAACATGCTCATTTTCTACGTTAATGTGTATAACCCTCCGCCGATGCTGTATACGAAGTTTGGTGTTCAAAAATAGAAAATTGAAATTTAAGTGAATATTTCACTGTTTTGAACATTATGCTAATTAGAAAAAAAATAAAAGTAGGCGGAGCTTAGGGGTCCAAGAGGATTATTTGTAGAACAGGTCCACCCGGATATGTGTGCAAAATTTCAGGTCATTCGGAGTTACGGTGCGACTTTGTAAATTTATTCCGAAATGGGTTTTTCATAGGTGGCGCTAGCGAGCACCTTGGACAATTTGAACCCATTGACTCCAGAATGTTGAATTTTTCACGGGTCCTGGCGTCCGTGCAAAATTATACAACTTTGTGAGCGTTCTAAAGCCCTCAAAAACAGGAAACGCCAGCACTATAATAAGAAGAAGAAGAATTCCACCAATAACAATAGGTTCCTCGCACTTCGTGCTAGGACACCGTTGGGGTCCTAGCACTCCGTGCTCGGGCCCTAATAATTCATTCTATTTCGAGGCACCTTACAATTCATAAAATATTCTAAGGAAAGGTTTAAGACAGTACAAAAGGACTATAACAGGGAACATGTAGGGAAACAGGAGACATACAGTATACTACAGTGAGTAGGCTGATCTGAACCGGTGGGTTTTGAATGTGGTGATTGTGTCAGGATGTGAAGGTGGAGAGAGTTCCATAGTTTGGGTGCAGCTAAAAGCCCAAGCCCCCACCGGGACTAGGCGTGGGGTCGGGACAGTTAGCAGGCCAGCAGAGGAGGAGCGGAGGGAGCGAGAGGGGGTGTAGGAGCACGCAGCATCCACACGGCAGCGTGCGTTTAAGCTTGCCGGTGGGCGCGTCTGAAACTCGACCAACAACCAGTCACATGAATCTCCCGCCCCGGACACACAAGCACGCGGTTTGATGTGCTAGAGCTTGCACTGGCATGAGGCAGTTGTAGCCATAGGTTGGCTGGCACTTCCGTTGAAGCTTCAAAAGTTGAACTTTTCTCTATTTTTGAAGCGAGCAACGCGAGCAAAGCGAAACGACGGAACCACAATGCAGTTCGGCAAATCGTGACGTCACCCCATTCAAAGTGAATGGGAAGAAGCGTTGAAGCTTCAACGCACGGAGCTTCAGTTGCCCCAGCAGCCAAGCTACCCTCCCCAGAAGCCTCAGTTGCCCTAGCAGTGAAAGCTACCATCCCCAGAAGCCTCAGTTGTCCCAGGAGCCAAGCTACCCTCCCCAACAGCCGGAGCGTCAGCCGCCGTGTGGACGGGCCGTCAGACTATTTGGCCGGCACCCACTTTGGATGTCTTTATACATACAGCTGCCCCAACTCGTTCACACACACACTCTGCTTCTGTTGGGATATACATGTGTCAGCAGGATAATTATGTCACCAATCGATGACCAGGTTGGCAAAAAAAACCTATAAAGTTTGATATTCGGTGCACAATTTCATTTTTTATTTCATTTATAAAATTAAAAAAACATACATAGGACATAACAAAGACATGTGAAATGGGATAAACCCAATACGCTATAGGAAGCTTGAGCCCAGACATTAAACATAAAGTATTTACATGACATAGAAACACAAAGTGTTTACATAACGTGTAGTTTCCAAACAACAACCACGGAATTTATACAATTTTCTCTACATAATAATTGCATGCAGCACCCACACATATTGAATGGTCCTGTGGAAGGAGGAGTCCAGCACCTTTCAATGCAAGGCAAATAACCAAAGGAGAAATACCTTGAACAATAATATTCCACTTTATTTCCACTACTTAATTCCCTAACTTTATTACAAAGATGTGCCATACCGGAAAAACAATGATGATTATTGTTTATGTTTTAAAATGATTGTTTATGTTTTTAAAATGTTGGATCGCTGAAGAATAGTGATTAAGGAGTTTTTATTTTGCACACATTGAAAAAAAGATTGGTAATCGTTTTTCATAAAGTAAAAATATGTTATTATTTGTGTGTTGTGAGCAGAAAACGAGCAAGCGCCTGAATAGTGATTAATTAATTTCAAATTTGAATTTCAAATAAAACATCATCATACTTTGACTGTTTAAATAATAGTTATTTCATAGGAGCAGCCGATAAGACCACCACCACCCTTGATAATCCACTGTGGATACACGTCATATGCGGTACCAATTTGGTTATAAACAAATCAAACAATATTCTCTTTTTCGTTTTCCATCTCCACCTGTAGAGAGCACTAATGAGCTACTGATGTGTTGGGAATAAGAGAAAAACACTTGTTTAGGCATGCTTAAAGCTTTAAGTTATTGTAAAGTAATGTATGGAGACAGTTCGTTATGAGATATAAATATTTAGTTGGATTATAAGCAGTAATTCTACAAATGTGAGTAGAATGTAATACGTCTTGTATGTGTCTTACCAGACTCAAAGGAAGCGTGATGTGTTGTAATGGCACTATGTTGTTAATGTACAAGTCGTAGGGATACATAAGTAATGTCAGTTATGTTTTGTGTATGCCCGGAACTAGCTTATGCTTTGATGTGTGTTGAGTACATGAACATGTCCAGTCCAGTCTCCAGTGTTATGTTACAGAAGGTGTTATCAGGGAGTCTTTAAACCCTCTACTCTGGCTCCCTTGAGTTTAGACAAAAATAAGAAGGAAATCAAATACAAATATTTGTAGGACTATTTATATTTTGTTGCACGGTTGAAAATGTTTCGTATCTTGTATTTTGAGGTGATACTGTGACACATAAAAAAGAAAAGAAAAACGGTTTTAATTAGGTCAACAAAAAATATGCGTCATATCCTGCTACGGTCCCGCACCAGTTTCTCTTCTTGCAGGCAAATAACCTGACCCCCGGTTCGATGAGCGAACTATGGATAAATCAAAGAAAATAAAAATATCGGAGGAACACAGGGTTTAATTCTGCATGGTTAGTTATATACTTTCACAGCAAACAATGCTGGCTTACCGGTATATTTCATATGTTGAGAGAAGTAGTCAAAGGTGCTGCAGGCGTATTGGAGGAAAAACACGGAAGAGGAAGACAGCTGACGATCTTCAGTCATAATTCAATCAGTTAAACTGATAAAGACAGTCACACTGTCTCCTGAGCATGAATACATTACACTACATTGGAGAGATTGAGAGAATACATTCTACAGTGTAAAACAGATTTTGTTAACTTTAACTGTTTTTTCCCCCAGCAGCTGTCAGCTCTTTTCAATGTAAAAGCACTAACCTCTGAAGCATTTTAACAGTTTAAGAGCTACAGTAGATACTTTCCTCTGGATGTGGTGGAGAACCAAACTGCAGCTACAATGAGAGTGTATTTTGGATTTACATTCATCCGGTTACCAGATACATGATCCAAACTAATAATAATTGTCTCAAACACTTCATCTAGCCAGGATGAATTATTTGTTCTTTGATGACAAAACATTCCATATTCCAGCTTTAAAGTTCCTTTTATTTTAGTTATTTTGTCCCAAACCCCTCAAATTGTTTACTTTTTCTCCCACGGTCTCTCGTCGCTCTCTGTTTCCCTCCCACACCACACCCTGTCTCCCTCCTAAATCCCACAGTCTATCAACATCACACAGTGGTTATTAATGTGAGCAGTGAGGGGCGGTGTAGTTGTTATGGTCCCTCAGTCAGTCTGTAGTATGGGAGGCATGCTGAAGGCTGCTCCGTCCCTGATAGACACTATATCACATGTTGGCTCAGTTTAGAGGACACTTCTTAACATGCCATGGGATTAGGAAACAAAATGAACACCTGCAGCTTGGAAACTCTTTGACTTCAGCAGCATTTCAAGGTAAGCTCAGACGGTTTGATACATTGCACTCTTAAGGTTTTCACCTTGCTTTACGCAGCGTTTTTTTTTGTGTTCCAAGCAAATAGTTGCCCTTAACAAAAGTAGCAGAGCTTCTGGAGAGGAAGAGGGACACAACAAGGGAAAGGCAGTTCATGCTAACGTTTGTGCTAACTTGCTTCATAGTAACAAATATACATTTTCTGAACTAACTTATGCCTTAACCTACTTCAAGACCTCTCCTCTTTTGTTCCATCCCTGTACAGTACCAACATTGAGTCATAGTCCAACCCAGTCTCATGGCATTTCGTGTTCACCAACATGATTTTTAATCTATTGATTCGTGTTCACCAACACGATTTCCCCCTTTTTTTCGTGTTGCACAGCACGATTTTAAAAGCAATGTATTTCTACTGGTAATGTGTTTCGTGCCTGCAGCAAGTCTTTTTCTCTGGTCGGGTCGTGGAAGACCGGAAGCTGTGTGGTTCATAAAAAACATGTTCTTACTCAATATCAAGCCACAATTATTGCTTTTATTTTAAATCGTATAATTTCGGACTTTTGTTGCCGTCTGTGAGGAAAATACCA
>NW_011360712.1:0-2025 GCF_000735185.1 Notothenia coriiceps | reverse complement strand
GCGCTCGCGACACAGATCAGGCGGTTCCTGTAGGTAGATCTTTTGGGCTTGGTCATTTTAAAAGTAGCTCCCAAACTGAAAAGTGTGGGCACCCCTGATGTAGAGGATGCCTTTCTGCAATATGCATCCTGGAGATGGAATGATTTACGAGATACATTTCCTTTTGAAGCTTTGCCTTCACGTTAGATATTCAAGCACTCCATTCAAACCATGATTTTTTTTTTATATCAGTCGATAAATATAAAGTTGAGAGGATCTTCTGCTGAAAAGATAATGACAGGGTTTATCCCGTCGTCTCGTCTACTTTTGACATCTTTACTTTTAACCCAATACTTAGCTATCGTTCATCACCAATTACTACATGAACTCTTTCCTTCAGATCAAACCGTCCATTTATTAACAGGAGACAGAGAGCTTTTGCAGGATCAATCATATGTATAATACTAATATGCTTTTAAACTGTGCATTTCATATGTTATTAATGCTAAAACTCCACTGTATATTGTAATTATTGTAATATATGCATGTTTACTATAGTAAACATTTTTACCTTAACTTGATATTTACTGGACATTTTTCCTTTTTATGTTTAATTCAAATACGTTATTTAATACATTTTTCATTTTTATTGCACGTATGTACTTTAACTTGAACTAAATGCAAATATTTGAATCTAATTTTTTGTATTTATTAATCTTTTTTTATTACATTTTAAAACAAATGTCACCAGTTTCTCCCCAGAATCCCCCAGATTCCTGCAGGGTGAGTGTGAGCGTTTGGGATCTGAGTCACAGGAAGCATCGGGTTAACTTCATCCGAGCCTCTTGATCCCACACACACACACACACACACACTAAGACACACACACACACACACACACACACACACACGCACGCACCACACCCACAAAAACCCAAATTCCAATGTGAACAATTTTACCTTAACTTCATATATTTATATACATATTTGATATTTATCGCACATTTTTCCTTTGTATGTTTATTTTTAATACTTTATTTAATACATTTTTCATTTGTATTGCACATATGTACTTTAACTTGAAGTAAATGTAAATATTTTAATCTACTTTTTTGTATTTATTAATCTTTTTTTATTACACTTTGAAACCGAGCCACCACACCCACGAAAACCCAAATTCCAATGTGAACAATTTTACCTTAACTTCATATATTTATGTAAATACTTGATTTTAATCGGACATTTTTCCTTTGTATGTTTATTTAAAATACTTTATTTAACACATTTTTCATTTTTATTACACATATGTACTTTAACTTGAACTAAATGGAAATATTTTAATCTACTTTTTTGTATTCATTAATCTTTTTTTATTACGTGTTGAAACTGTGCAACCACCCCCACGAACCCCAAATTCCTCCGGTACAAAAACACCATCTGATTGAGATTTAAAACCATTGTCTGTTATCATACAAACTGGATCATGATATCAAATACGTTTCCCTGTTTACGAATGAAGGATTTCACCCTGAGTTTGATGTGAATCACTCTTTAAAAATGTACCGGGGGAAGTTTTCCTGCAGCTCTTCCTGTCGAGGTTGGTTTTCCAAATACTTTGAAATGTCTTACAGGATGTCTTGCATGATTACAAACACTTTATGTGATAACACCGTCTCTGTGTTTGATTATCACACAGACATTTCTCTTTTAATGTTATTTAAATGGAGAGGCGAGTACCCCCTCACATGTTCTCCATAAAGCTTTTAATACCAATCACATGCATTTATTTTCAAACCGATTGATGACTCATTTTTCTTTAGAAACTTAAACTTCGGAAACAACATCTTTGAGTTTTATTAACACACATATCCTTCCAGAAGTGTGTATATCAGTGTGTAGTGTCTCTACTTTAAAGAGTCCTCTCCTGCTGATGTTCAGGTGTATATCAGTATGTAGTGTCTCTACTTTAAAGAGTCCTCTCCTGCTGATGTTCAGGTGTATATCAGTATGTAGTGTCTCTACTTTAAAGAGTCCTCTCCTGCTGAT
>NW_011360711.1:0-4272 GCF_000735185.1 Notothenia coriiceps | reverse complement strand
GGGCAAAATCCACGTCAGGACCGCAGCAAGGAACAGGCGAGGCAGCAGTGTGGCAGCAGTGTGGCAGCAGTGTGGCAGCAGTGTGGCAGCGCTCCGGTTTCTCCGCGGTATCCTCAGATCAGGCCTCCGCACCAGCAGAAGTAGAAACAGCCGTGGCAGATCCTCCCCCGTACAGCAGCGACAGGTGGGAGCAGACCTCCAACAGCGGAACCAAGACAGGTGGATGGCGGGCCTTAAGCCGTGGGAGCTCCTCCGCGGCGAATCCTCCTCCGCACCTCAGCACACGATAGGTGAAAGCGGGCCTCCGCAGCAGCAGAAGCAGGACGAGTGGATGGCAGCCCAGCCGTGGTAAATTACCGAAGCGTGTAGCCACTCCGTCTCTGTGAAAGCCAGGTTTAGCCAGGAACATCACTTAGCCAACACCACACCCCGACACAACCCTGCTGATGTTCTTACCGGGGGAGCATGCCCCCGGACCCCCCTAGAGGATTTGAGGTCCACCTCCACTTAAAATATGTTCACATGGATAGGTTCCTAAATATATTTGCACATTTTCTTTAAATAGTAACCAATAGTAATATCTGTCTTCTGGGGTAGTAGATTTAAAGTTTAGGGCTATCACTATGGGCAGCAACGCTGTAAATATTGACAAATAAATCCAGGAAAATGGCACAAAAGAAAACTGGTAGTGGCCTGGCTGGGTGTATAATTCCCGGCCTGACTTATTGTCCCAGTCCGGCCCTGCTCCAGTGTACTGTCCCCTCGGCAACAGATCACTCAGAGCTGGTGATTACTTTCCTGCATTTCTATGGACAGCATATAAAAAGGACACGTGAGCTGCATTGCTTAAGAGATCCTCTCATGCTATCTCTTTTACAAAATAAGTGTCCAGTCAACAACAAAACATCAGTGATCGTATAGTGGTAGTATATTTTTCACAAGCAATGTGAAACATTAAACTTATACAAACTGGTGTACAAAACTCACATACCTGAGTTGATCTCCTGGAGTGTCTCTACTCTTTCTTCTCCACATCTCTTGTCCACCATCAGAGATTGCAAACATTTCAGAAACAGCTAGGGGACAAACAACTTGTTCGCTGGGCATGTCAAAAACCTCCCTGCTTTGATCAAGACTTTAGGGAGCCTTTCAGCCCCTCTAGCAAAGGGACTGGAAAGCAAGTTTTGAAAATGCAGTACCATCTACATGCTTGTTATGTTCCAGACACTGCTCTCAACCACTCAGGGCCTGCACAAATACCTGCAGAAAGAAACAATTGACTTGGTGGAGGCAGTGGATTACAAAACAGCAGTTGAGAACACACTGAAAAGTTACCGAAGTAACGAGAAAGCACATGAGGTCTATGACAAGACCAAGGCCCTGTGCAATGATCTTGATATTCCCGAAACTGTGACACAGAGGAAGAAGCGTAGAAACATGGAAGACTTTGTAGTTGAGGCATCAGGTGGAACAATGTGAAACATTAAACATAAATAAACTGGTGTACAAAACTCACATACCTGCATTTCAATGGACAGCATAAAAGGACACGTGAGCTGGGTTCTGTTGGAGAAATAGCACCATGCTGCTCACATTAGCTTATTAGCTCAGATTAGCTATTGATGATCACGTTGATAAATCATATAAAACAAATAGCCAATCACACAAAAAACATGTTGCTGTGACTGTGAGCATTAAACAATTAACATTAAACTAAACAAACACAGCAGTACGTTATTGTCCTTATAAAATAAAAACATACATTTTGTCCACCGACATAATACAGGCACCTTACCCTTACTTCACGTGCTATGAGAATCTTCCACAATCCATTGCCGTAACAAAGCTAATGCAGGCACACGTTTGTGACACCAGATGGCGCAATTGTCTATGTGCGTGTGGGGAGTCTTGCATTAGAAAATTCGACTCTAGCGCCGCCACTGTGGGTTAAGCCCCGAATGTTTCCAGGTCCAGGCGACGCCCCTGATTCCCATAATGCTTTTTTGCCAAATCTCTTCGAATTCCAATATTTGCTTCATTCCTAGAATGTGGAGGGGAGGATTAGAGGGGGAAACCAATAATTGAATCAGATGTTGCCTGCCCATTACAAAATTGTATTATTGAATATATTTTTGGAAAGGGAAACTGTGCGCAAACAGCAGTAGATATATATTCATTTATAAAAAATAAAAAAGGGGGAAAAAAGGGCACTTTCTCTGGAGGAAGAAAAAGGGCAGGGGCTCAGGCCCTCGCATGTGTCCGTGGCGAGGCATCATTCAGCGGGCTCTCCAGGGTGACAAGTTACAACACCTTCTCAGTGATTTTCCCGACTTGACGCAGCCCACCTTTTCCGCTGCCACTACCAAACATGGGGTCGAGCACCACATTGACACTAAAGGCCCCCCAGTCTACGCTAGGGCCCGGCGGCTCAACCCTGACATGCTGGCATGTTGGCAGACATGCTGACATGTTGGCAGTCGCCAAGCCGGAGTTCGACAACATGGAGCGTCTGGGCATCATCCACCACTCAGACAGCCCTTGGGCCTCACCGCTCCACATGGTCCCTAAACCAGCCGGCGGCTGGCGACCGTGTGGTGACTATCACCTCCCTAACCACGCCACTACGCCACTGCGCCAGACCGCTACACAGTCCCTCAAATCCAGGACTTCTCTGCACACCTGACTACCAACAGGTTCCGGTGCACCCCTCGTACGTCCCCAAAACTGCGGTGAATACGCCGTTCGGGCTGTTCCAGTTTCTGCGTACGCCGTTTAGACTTAAGAATGCAGATCAGTCCTTTCAGCGGCTGAAGGATTCGGTGCTCAGAGACATGCCATTTATCTTCGTCTATTTAGACGACATCCTTGTCACCAGCTCCTCTGAAGAAGAGCACCAGGCACATCTCCGAGACCTTTTTGCGAGGCTCAACCAACACGGCCTGATTATCAACCCGGCAAAGTGTCAGTTTGGGTTGTCCTCCATCCACTTCCTCGGACATCTCGTCAGCAAAGATGGAGCCGCCCGTCGAGAGTGGAGGCCTTGTCCACCTTTCCCTGACCGTCCACAGCTCGGGCGCTCCGAGAGTTCTTCGGGATAATAATAATAATACATTTGATTTATATAGCACACTTTAAAGACAACGTCATCTCAAGGTGCTTCACAAAGCTATAAGGAAAAAAAAAAAGAAGACATCTAAAGCAGCATATTGGATCAAATATGGCAATATAAAAATAAAAGGTTAAGAGCATAAAAGGTTTAAAATTAAATAAAGGATGGTGACATTTTATCACAGGGTTCTTGCCTTTTTCAGTCGCTAGTTGACCCTCAGGTCAATCCTTGTCGGCGGAGCTCGTATATGGTCAGAGGCTACGGGTCCCCGAGACACTGTTGCTGGTATTTTGGCCCATTCCTCCATGCAGATCTCCTCTAGAGCAGTGATGTTTTGGGGCTGTCGCTGGGCAACACGGACTTTCAACTCCCTCCAAAGATTTTCTATGGGGTTGAGATCTGGAGACTTGCTAGGCCACTCCAGGACCTTGAAATGCTTCTTACGAAATCACTCCTTCGTTGCCCGGGCGGTGTGTTTGGGATCATTGTCATGCTGAAAGACCCAGCCACATTTCATCTTCAATGCCCTTGCTGATGGAAGGAGGTTGTCACTCAAAATCTCACGATACATGGCCCCATTAATTCTTTCCTTTACAAGGATCAGTTGTCCTGGTCCCTTTGCAGAAAAACAGCCCCAAAGCATGATGTTTCCACCCCCATGTTTCACAGTAGGCACAGTATGGTGTTCTTTGGATGCAACTCAGCATTCTTTCTCCTCCAAACACGTCTAGTTGAGTTTTTACCAAAAAGTTCTATTTTGGTTTCATCTGACCATATGACATTCTCCCAATCCTCTTCTGGATCATCTAAATGCTCTCTAGCAAACTTCAGACGGGCCTGGACATGTACTGGCTTAAGCAGGGGGACACGTCTGGCACTGCAGGATTTGAGTCCCTGGCGGCGTAGTGTGTTACTGATGGTAGCCTTTGTTACTTTGGTCCCAGCTCTCTGCAGGTCATTGACTAGGTCCCCCCGTGTGGTTCTGGGATTTTTGCTCACCGTTCTTGTGATCATTTTGACCCCACGGGGTGAGATCTTGCGTGGAGCCCCAGATCAAGGGAGATTATCAGTGGTCTTGTATGTCTTCCATTTTCTAATAATTGCTCCCACAGTTGATTTCTTCACACCAAGCTGCTTACCTATTGCAGATTCAGTCTTCCAAG
>NW_011360710.1:0-2521 GCF_000735185.1 Notothenia coriiceps | reverse complement strand
TGGGGTTGGTGCTGTTGAGAGGGTGTCCCACATTGTCCCACATTGTCCCACACAAACAAACTCCTTGTCCCACATGTGGTTTGTTGGGACCTGGTCACCCTACGTGGGAAGTCAGTCAGAGTTGGGGGGGGGCGGGTGTGCTAGAGGAGCCTTGCAGCACCGAAACTGTGGGGGCGCTGACCCTGTAGGTGTGCCGCGTTTGCGCTTCAGATGAGGCTCCCTCCGCAAAATGAGGCTCCATCCGCGAGGTGAGGCCCCCATCTGCGTGCAGGGAGGGGCTTTGGCCCTGTATAATAACGTCATACCAAATGCAGTCATTTGGTCTTTAGCAACAGCTTGTGAGAGCAGTGCATTCATCGGTGTTCGTTTTAATGCTGCCAGTTTGTGGACGGCCTGTGAGTTGATGGGACTTCTCATGCTGCCTAAATGTTTCTCCTGCCTTTCGCCAGTTCGTAAATCCTCCTTTCACAACACTCCCATCCCTGATCTTCTCTGCACTGACGAGCTTCTTTTCTATAGCAGAGCAACAGAAGAAGCACACCACATTATCACTTTCTCTTATATAGTGAAGCTTTTTAGAGGCAGCTTACACTAAAATGCTAACTCAAAAATAGTAACTCAAAACAAAACTTTTGAATTGATTTGTTTACTGAACTTTTTGGGGTTGCAGTTACAACTCTCCGCCAACAGATGGGGGTGCTGCAAGAGGGGCAAGAGATAGGAACAGGTTCAATGATATTTTGGTGATATTTGATCATGTAATAAATGCACAGAAACAACGATCTTATCTGGATCAATCCCTGAGTACAATTCGCTCAAATCAGAAACAGTTATATGCTGACTGCAGCGGGATTTGAACCACTAACCCCCTGAGCCACAGCCTCCTTTAAAGGTCACTTGAATGCCATCTATTTTACTTGCTTACTGATTTTTCTTTATTTTATAGCCCAAAACTCAACTTTTCAGATCTGCTTTTGATCTGATATATTTTAAGTGTGTTGTTTTCACCCTATAAAGTGTCTTTGAGTTTCTAGAAAAAGCGCTGTATAAATAAAATGTATTACTATTATTGTATCACTAATGTGTGCTTTGCTTTTTCATTATTTCATTTCCCTTTTTCTTTTTCTACCTGCTATTCGACTGTTGCTGTAACACTGGGAATTTCCGCGCTGTGGGACGAATTAAGGATTTCTGACTCTGAGAAAAGTCCTCAAGAAGTAAAAAAGTAAATGTATTTAAATCACAATGGGGTCAAAAAGTGTGAATAATCGCAAAACAAAATCAAATGTAAATGTGTCTTTTATTCAATTTACTAAATGGTAGAAAAATAGGAATAAATTGGAGGATAAAGAAGTTATCTAAAGTTATATAAAGATTAATTAAGTCATTAACTAATAAGAAATATGAAATAAAGGAGGAATAATAAATACAAATAAATAAAATCTAAAGGGTGATAAACAAGAAAATAATAATATATTTTACTTACAGTAAATAAATACAGTTTATTAATAATTCTGTGAAATAATCATATTAAATGTGTCCACCAGAGGGCGCTGACACCCCTCTGTGAAACCTTTATACCCTGTTTTTTATTTCTTAATATTTCTAATATTCATTTTTAAATCCCGCTCACAGACCCTTTATTGATTGTCTGTTCGTCAAACAATGAATTAAATATATTATAAGAGCACGTTCCAAAACATATCTTTATAATATACTTTTATATTTAAGTCGCAGTGTCATGAGAGATGGCTGCAAACATTGAGTTAATATTAGTTTTATTATGTTCATGTATGTGTTTATGGAAAACTCTCTGAAAACATTTCTTCTGCCGAAAATTAAAACCGCTTGAAATAAAAACGAGGCAGTTGTTTCAGAGCTCACAAACTTAAAGCATAAAGCTGATGTTTCTATAGGAAGAGATCAGAGCTGGAAGTTCCAACATATTTTTGATTTACTATTCTATTGCTTTTTTCAAATAGTTTTGACTTTTTTCATATTTTTCGAGATGCTATTCAATGTCTTTTTCATATTTATTGACTTTTTAAATACTTTTTTTTAATATTTTCCACATATTATACACTGTGTTTGATTTTTAGTGGTTACACTTTCTGTGTGGTCGTTTTCTGGCCACTCAGTATGTGTTTACAGCCATGAACTCCCCCCCCCCAGGTACCCTCTGGTTGTCATGTCCCTAACACTAACAAACCCTGTGCCCCCCCCTGAGGGTCTGTGTGGCCACTCGGACACTAACAAGCTCCTCTAACGGGCTAATTAGCAAGCACTGCATCGTGGGAAGAGTCTCCGTGATTACTGATGTAAACACACACACACACACACACACACACACACACACACACACACACACACACACACACACACACACACACACACACTTCCACACACCTGCACATGTGGTATAATAAACTGTAATAGATGTAAATCTTATAATATACACGCCGATTTTTACAGGTATTCAAACCTATCCATATTCTCTAATCACCCTCATAAATTCATACAC
>NW_011360709.1:0-952 GCF_000735185.1 Notothenia coriiceps | reverse complement strand
CCCCCTGACTCTTCCTGCCGCTGCCTTCGCCCTCATGCTCGGCCCCCTGAGTTCGCCCGCTGTGGCCTTCGCCCCACCATGGACTCTGCCTGAGTCTATGAGTGGGAGGGGATCCCGCAAAAACAAACTTAAGTCACCCCGGTCACACGTGTTCCACACCCACACAATCACACAGAGAAAAGATCCAAAAACCCGGGGGAAGCATAACACACGGAAAGGGGGAAGCCGCCACCTCGGACACCAACACCACCACCTTCAGCTCTCAGTAACTAAAACAGGAAAACAAGGGAAAACACAATAAGTGGGGGACAAAAGCACAGAATAACTCAAAATGAAATAAACCAAAATTAGCCGCAGCCATACGGGCAATCATGCGGCATAAACAAAACTATGCAAAAAGCAAAGAAAGAAAACCTAAACCCAAACAGTTATCATATAAACAAAAAATGAATTGACCAAAGATATATCGACACTAATTAGATATAAAATAAGCCAAAAGTAAAGAAAGAAAAATAACGAAAGAAAATAGCAATAAACAAACTAAACTATTAATGAAAAAGAATGAAGTAAACAAAATAGTTTAAATTGGTGAAGGAAAGAATAACTAAACAGAAGGAGTTAGCCCAGCAGTCCAGTCGCTAAAATCCCACTAGGGGAGCGGACCTATAGTACAGAGTAGGCCACGCTAAACCGGCCCAACCACAGTAGCCAAAAGCGAACAATTTAAGTAGCTTCCAGCAGCACAGGATCGGTAGGGCAGGTGATGATACTGCCGTAGGCAATGCCAAACCGGAGCAGACACGATAACCAGAAGCAAACAAATAACTATCACTTAGCAGCAAACAGGATCAGCAGTACGGGTGATGACCCTGCGTCAGAAGCCTGTCTCTTTTCGGTGCAGCTCTTCTTCATGTTTCTTTACATCAACATGTGTCCCCTCTTCTTCATGTCT
>NW_011360708.1:1927-5466 GCF_000735185.1 Notothenia coriiceps | reverse complement strand
GCATCCGTTTAACTGGACGAATAAGATTCAGATTAGACTTCAGACTGTTTGAAAACGGATATTTAAGATGTTGATGCCACAATTTACTTCAATCAACATCTTTATTAATATTCCTTTAAATAGATGCAGACACTTAAGGCGGTATGAATTGTCCAATGAAATGATAAAGTCATACTTCCTTTTTTTACTTCAAGCAGCAGAACAAACACACACACATTGCCAACAGAGACCTTACTTCATCAGTACACACACACACACACACACACACACACACACACACACACACACACACACACACACACACACACACACACACACACCTTGGCGATCTTGGCCTCGTCCTTCTTCTTCCCTTTCTGTAAGGAGCTGAAGTGATGCCTGGCGCTGTCGAAGTCCACCATCTTCCTGTCGCGCTTCGCTATGCGAGCCTGCAGACAACAGCGTCGCGTTTTATTGTGAAAGGAATAACAAAATGCAGAAAGGATGCAGGAACACTAACACACCTTGATGTCAGGGAACTGAGTCAGGTACGAGTCCAGGGTGTTCAGAGATTTGTCCGTGATGTTCTGGTGGTAATCCAACCACAGAGTGTCTGTGTCCTGGAACACAAATACAATTTCAATTTCAATCCTAAAATAAGGATCTCTTGGTAGTTTAAAGTATTCTCTACTTCCTCTACTGCTGAGCTAATCCAGAGTTTCCCACAGAGAGGATAGCCTTTCAGAATAAAGCTCTCTGCGGGAAACTTTCTACGTTTTACCTCCAAGTTATTGTCCATCTCCTTCTCTATCATCTCCTTCAGGGTGCAAGGACACACGCATGCAGTTAGGAGAGAGAGAAGGAGTTAGGAGAGAGAGAAGGAGTTAGCAGGAGGAGAAGGAAAGGACAGCCTGAAGGAAACCATGCACTTTGATTCTTCTTGAAGAATAAATACAATTACATATGAAAGAATCAGGAAATATCAAGAGGAATACAAACACAATACCTGAATGATTAAATACAAGAACAAACATAAATATTATTATTTTATATTTTGTAAACCCGTCTTTATATTTCCACATTTATTGGGACGTGTTTTCTCACCTCTGTCAGCGCGTCCATCTCTTCCTTTCCAAACCAGTCGGGTTCGTACATCTCAGCGAGGCAATCCTGCAGCCGCCGGGACGCATCGTGCATCGCTGAAACACAAACACAAACACACACACACACACACACACACACACACACACACACACACACACACACACACACACACACACACACACACTGCGTTTACATGCAGTTTAAAGTTGGGTCTGTGCACCATGTGTGAGAGGTAAAAGACTGTAGTGTCGTTGTTACCGATTCTAGTATTTAAACATGGTTTTAGATTAATATAATCAAAACTAAATCTAAAACTGAATGTAAACCCAGTGTTAGGCTCGGCTGACTTTCACCCACCTTGGGTGCTGTTAATGTGTCGGGCTGTAACACCTCCACATCCCAATCCAGCAGGTTCTCACACTGCTCCACACACACACACACAGGTTAGGGGGGGGTTACTATCGGGGTAATCAGTCTGCTGTAAGAGGTGGGAAGTAGTGGAGTAAAAATACTTAGTTACTGTACTTAAGTACATTCTTCTGGTATCAGTACTTTACAGGTAAATACCTGTACTTTCTACTTCTTACATGTTGAACACAAATACCTGTGCTTTCTACTTCTTACATGTTGAACTCAAATACCTGTACTTTCTACTTCTTACATGTTGAACCCAAATACCTGTACTTTCTACTTCTCTCATTTTCCAAACAGGCTGGTTCCTTTAGTCTGAATGTGTGTTTGGTGGCGTGATCATTATTATTTAGAGTCATTGCGTGCCTATTGATTTGAACACGATCCGTGTATCCATCATTTCCTGGTCTTCTCTAAAGAAGAGGGACCAATGAAAACGTTGTCATGTTGCCGTTGTTCACCATGGAAACATTCATTAGCTAACAATGACATTATTGTTCTATTAATATAAAGGGAGGTCAGGTACTCTTTAAAACAGCTGCTAGTTATGGGTACTTTTTACTGAAGTACATTTCAAAGTTCTTTACTTTGACTTGAGTAAAGAAGTTTAGTCAGTACTTCTACTTTCACCAGAGCATGTTTAAACACGAGTATACTGTATGTACTTCTACTTGAGTACAGGATGTGCCCTCTCTGATGTTACACATGGAGCTGCTGTGATGCAAGTCAAATGTCAGACTTGATCATTAAAGTATTATCGTATCGTGAACTGAAGTCTTTTCTCCTGCAGGATGTAGACGTCTGACCTGCTCTGACGGTGCGTTCGCTGGCGGCGCTTCTTCCTCCGTCGTCTCGACGTGTTTCTGTCTGTGGTCGGGGGACGGCGTCATGCGGGGGGGCGGCCGAGAGGGGGGGGGGGCCTGCCTCTGCACCACCAGCAGGGGTCAAACGACGCCACACACACACAACACACACACGAGCAAAACGCATGCAAACGCAGCCAGGGTGACAGATTAGTACACACACAGTGACGATCTAAAAATAGCGCCAAAGTAATCGACAAGTAAATAAATAACTTTTGTCTTAAATGAACACAGAAAAAAAACAATGTTTCTTTTCAAATATGACGGATTGAAGTGACTGTTCAGAGGGGAGGGGTCTTCCTCATCATTGGCTTCCTAAATAAGTAGTGAGTGTTAACATCATTTCACCTGACAAAGTGTTAATGTCATGCATTTGTATTGAATGTGAGTTATACAAGTGGTTTCATTCAGCAGCAGTTGAGTTAAACACAATCACAAAGGGTTTTATACACGAAAACATTCAGGCGAATGATCACAGATGAGTGAGGGGGTTCTTATAGAATGGCGACCAGTTGAAGAATGTGAACCGCTGCTCTAGATGCTTCCTTTTTATTCTTATATATATGAATGAAAAAGACTCTAAGGTCGTCGTCTAGATGTGTTTCTACCTTTGGGGGTGGGCTGGCCGCTTCACTGTGGTTGGCTTCCTCGCTGAAAGACAGAAGAAAGAGCATGAAAACACGGACAAAACATCAATAATATATGTGCTAATTATCCGTCTCGTTGTTCCTCAAAGACATGCCTTATTTATGGGGGGGGGGAATAAGTGAGCAGTATTATTATCTGCAGGGTATACATGATGTTATGAATGAAGACATGATGCAAGTCCTGCAGAGAGAGAGTTTGAGTAGAAAGAAATGATGACCACAGACAGTGAGGAGGGGAGTAGTAGTAGACCAAACTGAAATTCAAGCATGCTGTTCTCAGTGTTATCCACATGAGGGCGACAACGCTCTTCAAACCAACACATTCAGACACACCACAGACACACTTTGAGGAAAACACTTCCAACTGCAACCAGAAGCAACTTCCAGGGTCAAAGGTCAAGGCCCGCTGTTATGAAGAAGTACTTTCTGTTATTTCATGCATACTGCAGCTGCGTTACGTGCTAGAAGTCATCTCTCCCCTGACCTCTCCACCCTGCCTCCCACCTTTCCCCCCTGCCCCATGGTCCTGGACTTT
>NW_011360708.1:0-1895 GCF_000735185.1 Notothenia coriiceps | reverse complement strand
ACACACACACACACACATACAACCTTCCCTCATCCAGCACCAGTCACTTTTCTGCCCATCTCAGCTGATACTGCACTGAAACTGTACTTTGAACTTTTTTCTATTTTGGACAAAAAATACTTGCATTAATGTCAAATTCATGTTCTGTGGATTGTGTTTTTAAATATATTATTAACCAGCACTTATTAATACTATTGCTTAGTTGTATACCCCGTTTATCTAGGCCCTTTTTGTCACGATCTGTCTGCGTTGTGTTTTTTCTTGATTAGATCTGTCCTTGGTTTCCTGTCTGTGTGTGTCCTCCTACCTGTTCCCTCCTACCTGTTCCCTCCTACCTGTTTACTTGATTGTGTTCACCTGGTGCCCCTGTGTTTTCTCCTGCCTCCTCACCTGTCTCTTGTTTCGTTGATTAGTCTTGTGTGTATTTAAGTTCTGTTTTGCTGTCTGTCTTTGTTGGTTTCTTGTTTATCTGTGACTGTGTTCACGGGGTAGTGTTCTGTTTGTCTGCGTTAAACCTTGAAATAAAGTCATTTTCTCGTTTCAATCTGCATTTGGGTCCTGCCTGTTTCACTCACCCTAACACTTTTTGTATCTTGTTTGATGTTCATATGTCACACTGGGACTGCGGGAAACGATATATCGAGATTTCTGTATGAATAACACATGGAGACATTTTGACAATGAAGCTGACTTTGACTTTGAATGAATGCACATCCTCATCAGGCTGCAACACGTGCACGAACTGGAAGCAGACAGGTTTACATCCCAGAGAAGGATTTGATCCGTCATCCTTCGACACCTGCTGGTTTGAAGTCTTACAAGAAGAGCAGTGACGCTAGTGTTTGAGGTGAGGAGGAACACTGTGTAGGTGTATTTAAACTACACAAAGACATCAAACCAGAGAACATTTCAATTGGCTTTTAGATGAAAAGCTCACACTGTGCTTCGTTGCATTTCAATTGGAGTTTAAGAAAACGGCACACTTATTTATGCATATAGTACTTTAACTTAATTCTGTATGGATATATATCTTTCTATTGTTTTAAGGTATACATGTACATATTTACAGTTTATTTAGTTTTATTGTGCAATGCCTTGAAAACCTGCTGTTGCTGCTCGAATTCATCCGTCTATAAAATAACCCTTAATAATAACTGCAGATTGATTCTAGTCGTTTAAAAGAGACTTAATAATATGATGTAGTCCTTTAAATGTAATTTCTCACACTTCATTTTTCCAGACAAATTCCCTGATACACAAATAAATGGAATTTAAAATGCATAGCCTCGGAAAGGGTGGGTTTTAGTGGTTAGTGCTGCAAACGATCATTATTGCGTGTTCAAAGCGCTGCGTGCTCGTCCAGGGTTACCTCTTGGCACTCTCTTCTGTCGTCCCCGCTTCCCTGCCTCCCTTTCTGCAGTGAGGCGAGGAGCATTACTCTCAGTCATCCTGAACACTAGATCTGTGACATCTGATTTAAAAACTCCACTTACTTTATCTCCCGCTGCTCCTCCAGTTTGGTCATGATGTCGTTCAGGTTCTGGTTGAGCTGAGGAGGAGACAGTGGAGGAGACAGAGAAGGAGACAGAGGAGGAGACAGTGGAGGAGACAGAGGAGGAGACAGAGGAGGAGACCAGTTCATAAAACATAAATAAATATTGATTATTAATTTAATAAAACACAGGAGAACAGTTTTTCTCACCTTTCCCATTTCCTTGTGAAACTTCTCCTGATGACCTGCCAGGCCCTGGAATGTGTTAACATAGACGCCAACACGACTGCACACGCGCACACACACACACACACACACACACACACACACACACACACACACACACACACACACACACACACGAGACAGACAGACAGACACGAACGACACGACGGAGGGAGAG
>NW_011360707.1:0-2172 GCF_000735185.1 Notothenia coriiceps | reverse complement strand
ACACACACACACCCACACACACACACACACACAAATTGACCAATCCACGGACTTCCTCACACACACACTCAGTGCAGGCAGCTCTGCTGATCTCTCCTCCCTGGCTGCAGGCTGATAACAGACAGTTGGGATCGCGGCGAAATTCTCTCTGCAGACCCATTCTCACAGCGTTTATCAACCTTTTTCTTACTCAATATCAAGCCACACTTATTGTTTTTACTTCGGCTGTGACTTTGTGTGTGCTCAGGGTGAGTTTGGCTGTGTTTGGCTGTGTATCGTTAAACAAGGAAACAACACCTCCACGGAGCTCAGCGCGATTCACAACGTCCCGACCAATCAGAGCACACTGTGCTCACAGGGAGGGTGGGGGCTGGAGTTATTGGAGCTACAACGAGCCGTTAAAGGCAGAGAGTGAAATTCAGTGAATACACGTAGTTTACAGAGATGCTGTGTGAGAAACCAAAGTGATTTTGGAAAATTGCACAATATAAATCTATTGTAGTAGACCTCAACAATGGAATTATGATCAGTGGAATTGGCCATGAAATGGGACCTTTAAATAAAACAAGGTGTGAACTGGGGTTCCCTTTGTGGGAAGTCCCGTCACCCTAACAGTCTCTTTAGGTGTGGGAAACCGAACCGTGCTGTGGGGCTGCCAAGTACCCAGTCTTCTGTGACAGCTGCATGATGGTGTGAATATGTTTGTACAGAGGTTGCCAAGCAGACTGGGGCGAAGAGGCTGAGGGATTATAAGAAGAATGCACTTCAAGAAACCCGAGCCC
This sequence comes from Notothenia coriiceps, assembly GCF_000735185.1. NCBI lineage: Eukaryota > Metazoa > Chordata > Actinopteri > Perciformes > Nototheniidae > Notothenia > Notothenia coriiceps. The sequence goes on along the minus strand of NW_011360707.1, from coordinate 1,390 downwards.
CTTATGTTGCCTTGACTGTTGTGTGTATGTTTGCGTGGGACTCTGTAAATAGCAGAGACAAGGGGAAAAGAGGGGGAATGTAATGCAGACAAATGTGACTTCTAAGTATCCTTACATGCAGTTTGTGGACTTAAAGGCAATGAGCAATATTGTGAGTGGGCTTTATGCTGTTTTGAGTTTAAACTGAGGTCGTTATTGGGATTTATTTCGTAATGAATGGCTGTATGACTCTTTGGTTACTACTAGACACACTTCACAAAAATAGAAGTACAAGCTTAGGGTTGCATGTACATCCGTTCTTAAGCTGCATCCAACAACATGTTTTTTGTTGTGTCACAGTGGCATTGACCTTTGACATTCGACCACAAAGTTCAGTTCATCCTTGAGGCCAAGTACTTGTGCCAGATGTAACATTATTCCATCAAGGTCTTCCAGTGATATTCATGAAAATATGACAGACGTAATACCACAGTGACCTTGATCTTTGACCAACAAATCAGTTAATCCTTGTGTCAAAGTGGACACTTGTGCCAAGTAATGTTCTCCTTAAGATGTTCTCTTAACGTATCACATTCGCGGGACTGGGATAAACAGACAGACGGACTGACTACCCAAAAACGTAACAGTCAATAAATATGAAATGGCTTCAAGTTATTATAATTGTGTTGTCTCCATGGGAAGTTTGCACCCGTGCCAGGTAGTTAAAGTGAAAGATAAAACAACGTTAACAGACGGTAAAATATTGATCAGTTTCACAGACCTCCAGGTAAGGATGGAGCTTAAATGCCTATTAACTAATGGTCAGATGAAGAAACCCCCAATTGTTCTAATGTTATCCAACATTTGAATTGACGATATTAAAATACCTCAAAGATAAAAGCATTATAGTGATGCCTTGACAGTGACACCCTGACATATAGTATATTCACGTGGGATGAAAAGTTGTATCACTTTTTTTTGTCCAGTTCCCATAAAGACAATTTTTCTGAATGAACCAGCGATTGATGGTGGAATGTATAAAGCACTTATTCAGGGTGAATGACTTTGTCTAGTGATAGTATAGAGCTGCTGATAAAGCAAGCATGCTGTTTATCTAACTAAAATGGAAGGATTGTCTATCTGTCCTTCAAATGACTCCACAACCGTTATTCAGATGGAGAACCCAAGAAAGTGTCAAGTGTGAAGTTGTTTGGATGAGCTGTTCTCAGGAAAGAAGCAAGCAAAGAAACCTCACTGCAGCAAATACCACACACACACACACACACACACACACACACACACACACACACACACACACACACACACACACACACACACACACACACACACACACACACACAGAGAAGGAAAGACTGGATTTTTTAAATAAAAGTAGTACAGCTGCCTGGGG
>NW_011360706.1:0-3169 GCF_000735185.1 Notothenia coriiceps | reverse complement strand
CGGGAGTAAATACTTGACTTATTGAATAAAGTTTGCTATATTCACTAACTAGTTTGGCAATATTATTCCGTGCATGTGTTAAAAACCTTATTTTCATTTGATTCATTGGATTACTCGCGTGAATGTTTAGCACGTAAATGCTTTCGTTTTTAAAACCGTCCGACCTCCACTACAAAACCATCAACCAGTTGCATAGGATTAAAAAATGTCAACAGTCACTCACCCCGTCTTAAACATTCCCAAAGAAGTGCCTCTGTCTCTCGTTGTGCTGGAGAAGTCACTGGCGACGAGTAAACCCAAAATAGTCCCAAACAGGCGCAGAGGCATTTTTCTTTTTTACTAGTTGTCCGAGTTCGGGGCCGGCAAATGCTGCCGCCATCTTGCTCAGCTCAGCTCTGTGCTGAGCTCTGAGAGCGGGAAAGACGGACTGCCCTCCCCTGCCCTCTGCTGGCGCGTGTTGTGCATTACAACCAATGTCGTCCCTGTCAAAACTCCGTGTCAGTGTAATATAATGAAACGCATCTGTGATTTGGCGCACAGTCTGTGACGTCACGGTATTGAAAATCATACCGAAGGTATTTCGAAATACCCTGGTATACCGTAATACCGTCATACTGCCCAAGCCGACCTGCCCACATTAGAACAGAGGGATCGTGACTCTCTTGAGAAGGACATTACATGTGAAGAAATCAAAAAGACAATTAACTCACTAAAAAATGGCAAAAGCCCGGGGCCAGATGGGGTGTGCAATGAATTCTATAAAAAGTTCAGCAATGTGCTGGCTCCTATTTTGTTGAGGATGTACAGGAAAGCGTATGAGGCTGGTATGCTGCCGCCAACACTAAACGAGGCAACTATAACAGTGATTCCAAAAAAAGGGAAGGATTCAAAACAAGTGGGATCATACAGTATAGACCAGTCTCCCTTTTAAATACAGACCAGAACATTCTTGCTAAGACCTTATCGAGGAGACTCAGCCTCTATATGGCTAAACTAGTACACCCTGACCAAACTGGGTTCATTCCAAACAGACACTCATTTCATAACCTCAGGCGCCTCTTCACGCCTCTTCAATATTATGTACTCTACCAGACAACCTGAAGGGGATTTGTTTATCCTAAGTTTGGATGCGGAAAAGGCCTTTGACTGTGTGGAATGGTCCTACTTATATAAAGTTCTTGAAACATTTAAATTTGGAACAGGATTCATCTCGTGGGTTAAGTTGCTTTACACCAATCCAAATGCTAGAATCCTCACTAACCGGACTATATCAGAACCATTTAACCTGCACAGGGGAACAAGGCAGGGATGTGCACTTAGTCCTCTACTGTTTGCTCTTGCATTAGAGCCCTTGGCCGAAACAATCCGAGCCAACACAGAGATTCATGGCTACAATACAAACTACACTACAAATAAAATCTCACTATACGCGGACGATATTTTGATGTTTATAACGGAACCACAGTTTTCGGTGCCTATTTTATTAGAGACCATAGAACTGTTTAGCTCTTTTTCTGGATATAAAATCAATTGGACCAAAAGCAAAGTGATGCCTGTACATTGTAAAGACACAAGCGTGCTAGAGAGCATTCCATTCAAATTGGCTTCAGAAAAATTCACCTATCTAGGAATAGAGATCACAAACAAATTTGACTCGCTATTTGACGCAAACTTTGTGGCCATTCTAGATAAATTTAAGACAAAAATAGAGTTTTGGAAAACACTACCAATTTCCTTACTAGGTAGGATCAACGCAGTGAAGATGATCTTTCTCCCTCAGCTCTGTTATACCTTTTTTTTCAGAACTTACCTTTATATATCACTAAAGCCTTTTTCACAAAACTAGATTAGACAATTCTCCCCTTTATTTGGAACTATAAGTCCCATAGGATTAAGAAAGGTCACTTGTGCAAGACTAAGACGAAAGTCGCACCTGTGACCAGTCACAGCAATTCCAAGTGTTGTAATCATGATTAACTAAGCATGACTGTGGCAGCGGGTGAGGGAATGCTCCGGTTTTGGGACAAAATGAACATGGGATCACTCCGGTCATTGTACGTACTTCGTCTCACTGGAATATTAACGGTCAGATTGAATACAACATCGACCCAATTTCTCCGGTCAATGACGGGAGAGTTTTGAAAGTGACAAAACACTGTTCCACACATTTAAAAATACTTAAACAATTAAACAATGTTTACCCAGGATTCCTTCCCTGGCTTGTAAAATACGGTGATGCACCCTGGAGGTATCAGACTATTTAAAACATGTATACCCAGGATTCAATCACTTTTCCTGGCTTGTAAAGTGCTGTGAAGTAGCCTGTTCTCTGGCTGCGCTCTGCCTCTATTCACACCACTTTCCCCCAGGTTTCAGAGACTTATTGCTGGGTAGAAAAGCCATGTGCATCACCCTGGATCTCTGCATGTGTGTGCCTGTGAGTCTGAGACCCTAACAGTAGTGGCTCTGCTGTTTGTACCTTCTTGCGCTTTGAGCACCAGGAAAAGTGCTTTATAAATGTAATTCATTATTATTATTATTATTATTATTGTACATTTCGTGAGCCAAATGTGGACGAAAAGGACAGATTTCTGTCAATTTTGTGAGTCAAATGTGGACGAAATTGACAGATTTCTGTCCATATCAGCGGCTGTTGAATTAAAACAGTTTAATGCACTTTTAACACTCATGTACCCAGGATTTGAGCTACTTTCCAGGGTAATAAAGTGAGATGAAGCAGCCTGTCCTCTGGGTGTGCGCTCTGTGGGTCTCGCAGCCTGCTTCTCCGAGGTGCTGGAGAGTCATTTTCAGGCTCCTCTCCACAGTTGTCCCCCTAAAAATGATTTCCAATCATTATTTTTGCATTTAAATGATTTATTCTGTCATTAATATGGTTCCCTAACACAATGCACATAGTTTGGAGCTCACTGGGGTCCTGCATATGCTTTAATCAGGCGTTTTAACACTTTTTTCCATGAAAATGATTTTTATTCACTATCATGGGGCTATATAAATCAAATTCCGGTTATTCGGAGCACAATTGTACCTTTTACTATTTAAATGTATTTGTATTATATATGTTTTGGCTATAAAAGTGACATTTTTGGGTGACTTTGTCAGTTTATGGAGCTTATCCCACAAATCCTGGAGATTCCAGGCCGAATTTGGG
>NW_011360705.1:0-1802 GCF_000735185.1 Notothenia coriiceps | reverse complement strand
GGGAAGGGACTAGAGGAGGAGACCCCCAGCAGAAGTAGTCGGCGCCCCACGGCAGGACATGGAGTGGCCGCCCCTGGCAGAAGAGAGTCGGCGGGACCCCAACGGGACAGGACATGGAGTTGGCAGGACCCCCAGCGGAACCTCCAACGGCACTTCAGTAGGGACTTGAGTAGGGACTTGAGTAGGGACTCGAGAGGGGACTCGAGAGGGGGCTCGAGAGAGGACTCGAGAGGGGACTCGAGAAGGGACTCGAGAAGGGACTAGAGAAGGGACTTGAGTTGGGACTAGAGAGGGGACTCGAGATGGGACTAGAGAAGGGACTAGAGAATGGACTAAAGAAGGGACTAGAGAAGGGACTTGGGAAGGGACTAGAGGAGGGACTAGAGAGGGGACTTGAGGAACTAGAGAGGGGACTTGAGAAGGGACTAGAGAAGTGACTAGGGTAGTGACTAGAGAAGTGACTAGGGAAGTGACTAGAAGAGGGACTGGAGAAGGGACTTGAGAAGGGAATTGAGAGGGGAATCGAGACGTAACTTGAGAGGGGACTCGAGAGGGAACTGTAGAGACTAGAGGAGGGACTGGAGAGGGGACTAGAGAAGGGACTAGAGAAGGGACTTGGGAAGGGACTAGAGGAGGGACTAGAGAGGGGACTTGAGAAGGGACTAGAGAAGTGACTAGGGAAGTGACTAGAGGAGGGACTTGAGAAGGGAATTGAGTAGGGACTAGAGAAGGGACTTGAGTTGGGACTAGAGGAGGGACTAGAGAGGGGACTTGAGAAGGGACTAGAGAAGGGACTAGGGAAATGACTAGAGGAGGGACTTGAGAAGGGACTTGAGAAGGGAAATGAGTAGGGACTAGAGAAGGGACTTGAGGAGGGACCATGGCTGCTGGGGCCAGAACTGGGGCCGGGACCATGGCTGCTGGGGCCAGAACTGGGGCCGGAACAATGGCTGCTGGGGCCAGAACTGTGGCCGGAACCATGGCTGCTGGGACCAGAACTGGGGCTATGGCTGCTGGGGCCAGAACTGGGGCCGGAACCATGGCTGCTGGGGCCAGAACTGAGGCTGGAACCATGGCTGCTGGGCCCAGAACTGGGGCCGGAATCATGGCTCTTGGGGCTCGGGCTGCTAGCCTGGGCTTGCGACTCCTTNGGGACTGGAGAAGGGACTTGAGAAGGGAATTGAGAGGGGAATCGAGACGTAACTTGAGAGGGGACTCGAGAGGGAACTGTAGAGGGGACTCGAGGAGGGACTTGAGATGGGACTAGAGTAGGGACTTGAGAAGGGACTAGAGAAGGGACTAGAGAATGGACTAAAGAAGGGACTTGGGAAGGGACTAGAGGAGGAACTAGAGGAGGGACTGGAGAGGGGACTAGAGAAGGGACTAGAGAAGGGACTTGGGAAGGGACTAGAGGAGGGACTAGAGAGGGGACTTGAGAAGGGACTATAGAAGTGACTAGGGAAGTGACTAGAGGAGGGACTTGAGAAGGGAATTGAGTAGGGACTAGAGAAGGGACTAGAGAATGGACTTGAGTTGGGACTAGAGGAGGGACTAGAGAGGGGACTTGAGAAGGGACTAGAGAAGGGACTAGAGAAGGGACTAGGGAAATGACTAGAGGAGGGACTTGAGAAGGGAAATGAGTAGGGACTAGAGAAGGGACTTGAGGAGGGACCATGGCTGCTGGGGCCAGAACTGGGGCTGGAACCATGGCTGCTGGGGCCAAAACTGAGGCCGGAATCATGGCTCTTGGGGCTCGGGCTGCTAGCCTGGATTTGCGACTCCTTCTCTTAGGAGCCTTTTGG
>NW_011360704.1:0-234 GCF_000735185.1 Notothenia coriiceps | reverse complement strand
GGGCACCTTCTGAGTCGTCGTGGCGGGGGTCCAATCTAGAAGCTAGGGGGGGACGAAACCCCCCCCCCCCCGGGATTGACGCCCCTGGTGGAACCGCCGGCTGCCTTAGTAGTGTGAGATTTATTAAAGGCACATCTTGTATGTCGTAATTGCATATATATTTATTTCAATAACCATATGCTGTCTGATGCAGATGTTTATAATATTCAACAGGTTGGTTTCTGGTAAATTATT
>NW_011360703.1:0-4683 GCF_000735185.1 Notothenia coriiceps | reverse complement strand
AACTTCCACCACTGATATCACCTCATGGGTATCCCTTACATCAGGGGTGTCAAACTCAATTTCATCGTGGGCCACATTAGCATTACGGTTGCACTCAAAGGGCCGGTTGTAACTATATAAATATACATATATAAATACATATATGAAATAATGTATTATATTATTGCCTCTGCATTGGATTATTATTGGATAGGGTAATAACTTCATAATTAACTACGTCTGAAAGCAGAAGTCTAAGTCTCTTCAGTTCGCATGTCACAAAATGAGATGCATTGTGGGACATGTAGTTTATTGGCAACATGCTTCTGTACAATAAGATAATATAAGATGGACCTTTATTAATCCCTGTGGGGACATTCAGTGGTTTAACAGCAACAGGGTAAGATTGAAAAACAGGACAGCACAGATTCACACAGATTAATACATCCATCCATCCATCCATCTTCTCCCGCTTATCCGTGGTCGGGTCGCGGAGGTATCAGTTCCAGCAGAGAGCCCCAAACTTTCTTTTCCCTGGCCACATCAACCAGCTCTGACTGGGGGATCCCAAGGCGCTCCCAGGCCAGCGAAGAGATATAATCCCTCCATCTGGTTCTAGGTCTACCCCTTGGTCTCTTCCCAGCTGGACGTGCCTGGAACACCTCCCTAGGAGCCCAGGTGGCATCCTAGCTAGGTGCCCGAACCACCTCAACTGGCTCCTTTCGACGCGAAGGAGGAGCGGTTCAACTCCGAGTCCCTCCCGAATGACCGAACTTCTCACCTTATCCCTAAGGGAGACACCAGCCACCTTGCGGAGAAAACCCATCTCGGCCGCTTGTACCCGCGATCTCGTTCTTTCAGATTAATACAATTAAGGATAAATCAAAGGTAAAAAAAAAAAGAAAAGATAAATAACTATAAAATAAGAAATTAATTAAAATGAACATATATAGATATACTGTAAAGTAGCATGTAACCGTATAATAAACGTATTATATTTTTTGCAAGCTCTTGCGGGCCACATAAAATGAAGTCGCGGGCCGGATTTGGCCCCCGGGCCGTGAGTTTGACACCCCTGCCTTACATAATTTCAACATAAAATGGATCAGTTATGGTTTTTACATGTCGATATATCTGATTTAAAGGTATTTAAAATTGTTAAAATGCCACGTAACATTAGCTAAACTTACTCTAATGCTGGTTGAGTCTTATCAGACCAAACGCAGCGTCCATTTCAGCTCAATCCAACTATTTCAAAATACATTTATCCGTTATCAATTATTGGTTTTCGTATCGCATAATTCACGGTGTCAGACATGTGCTTTGAGCAGCAAAACCTCACATTCAAGAAGCTCGAAGACTCAATATAGAAGATCATTTGATGGAAGTAACATGAAGTGTAAGAAGCACTTTGTTTAACTAAAGGTTTCATTGATGATTAGCAGAGGAAGTGTGTGAGTGAGGCAGACTCAACAAGACGAGCAGGGGTACAGGACGGCTTTTTAAAACACCGTGAGCGTGAAGTGATAGTGGACGTGTGTCTCGGTGGGATGGGAAGATAACAAAAAGTGAGGGATGGTTCCCCTCCGAGAGGCCCCTCGATGAAACACTCGGCGAATTCCTTCTGCAAATTTTTTTTTTATTTGGTCGTGTAAAGAGAAGTAGAAAGGATTTGTGATTTTTAAACAACGCAGAATTGTTCACATTTTACCCACGTTTTCATAAGAGAACGTTTTAGGCGTGTTAATGAATTGGTTAATTTATATTAGCAGTAGGAGGCGCTTTGAGTGCCGGTCAAACATTGTAGGGAAAATATGATAAAAATACGAAATCTTTGTTAGTTTTTATTTAGTAATTTGAGGTGTAATGCACTTTTCTCATCGTTTTCACTCATACAGTGGACGTTAAAGTGCTTTTTCTACATTATTTCTACAATATCGTCTGGTTTCGTCGCGCTTTTTGGTGCATTTTGCTTTCAATTCACCAACACTTCCACCTCAAACAAGCATTTACACTTTCAGCAATGTACGTCTTAATCCACAATGTGCTTTCAAAGCCTGCCGCCATGTTTCTACAAGTGTTCAAATACTCCTTTAACTTCAATTTGTCGAGACATGTGCTATAATGGAAGTTCATACATGTATATCTCTCTCTCTCTCTCTCTCTCTCTCTCTCTCTCTCTCTCTCTCTCTCTCTCTCCTCTCTCTCTCTCTGTCTCTCTCTCACTCTGTCTCTGTCTCTCTCTCCTCTCTCTCTCTGTGTCTCTCTGTCTGTCTCTCTCTCTCTCTCTCTCTCTCTCTCCATGCGTTCCCTAATTTGTTGTGTTTGTGATTTTGCTGAGTAAGCTCTTCCATGTGTGTGTGATTTTTGTTATGTGTGTGTGTGTGTGTTTGACAAGTATGATGAAGCATACCTGCAGACCAGAATATGTACAGGACAGTCTTAACACACACACACACACACACGCACACGCACACGACACTCATAGCCAGACACAGGGAGGGTCAAAGGTCAAAGCCAACACAAAGGCCAGGGAAGACCAGAAGACCAAAGAGAGATAGACAGGCTGAAGTGTGTGTGTGTGTGTGTGTGTGTGTGTGTGTGTGTGTGTGTGTGTGTGTGTGTGTGTGTGTGTGTGTGTGTGTGTGTGTGTGTGTGTGCGCTACAACAAAACAAGAGAACAGTAGAAGAAGACTTCCTGTATCTGATGCCGTACACTACTGCCCTCTCATGGCTGCTTTAGGAACTGCAGTTACAGTTTGAGCAAAACTCTTGTGCAGATATTCTCTCAAGTTCAAGATTGTATAGGACAAACTCATATTTGATTCTGTTTTAATATGGTAAAACACATATTTGGCAGTCTGTGTAAGGTTTTATATACTTGGTTTAGTGTCTTTTAATGTACTTTTCAATTGGTTTAAGTGAGAACGTTTATACAGTAATTGGCTTTGAAAACAGCACTTTTGAACTCAAGGTCCATTTACTAGTGCACTAGTTATCACATGTTATGTGGTTTTACTTTGAAGAGCTGCAGGATGTTACAGACAAGTACCAATAAGTTACATTTTTGGGAAATTTCTTGTTGTATAATCTCAATTACAGTGTTCATGACACATTTGAAATTAAATTAAACAAAAAGAATATAGAATAAAAGTTAATGAGGTGGAAAAATACTGGAGGGAAAGTCAAACTCAAATCTGCTCAGAGCGGGAAAAATACATCTTCTGGGTGATCTAATGTCCCCACACACACACACACACACACACACACACACACACACACACACACACACACACACACACACACACACACACACACACACACACACACACACACACACACACACACTAATATCTAATGAGAGAAGGTAGCCCCTTTCTTCCTGGCTGCAGCCCAGTCTCATTAAAATACATTTTGATAATCTTGTCATGCGGGATCTCGGGCGGCCACATGACTCTGATCCCGCTGCCAAGCTGTAGTGTAAGAAACAGATCACTGCACTCTGAGAAAAGTGAAACAATGTGAGTTAATGTCTTCACTCTGCAACAGGTTAGCCTTTAAACCACGGGGTGTCCAAACCTTTTTCGCCGATGGCCACATACAGACAAATATTCGAAGGGCTGGGCCCAATCACTAGAGGTATACTGCCTCGTAAGTTCAGTTATAAGTTAGCACAATTAATCAAATGTAGGTCAATTATGCTTAATACTTGAATATGCTTTGAGTCAAATAACAGCCTGCATCACAGCTCCCCATAGGGTTTCATTGATTTCGTTAGCAGCTCATTTGTGGGCCGTAGTTTGGACACCCCTGCTTTAAACTAACCAACAGGTAAAGTGCAATCCCTGCTGCAGCCGTGCCACCTTCACTGGAGATACATATAATCCTCACGCTGTATTTTGGTCCCCGCTGCCTCCCTTCAGTGCCTCAGTGTGACTCAGACAGATAGGCAGAGAATCCGACACTCGTCTCGGTTATTTTAAACCAGGAGCAGCAATTACAGCGAGGAGGGGTCGTCACCGCCGTTAAAATAAGGCTTCTTCCAGTGTGTGTGTGTGTGTGTTTATCGGATTTGTGTAATCTGCACCCCAGCTCCTCAGCGCCTGTCACTTCTTGTGCCCCCCCCCCACTTCACCCCCACTTCACCCTGCATGTTGGAGGTGTTGTCTGCAAGGCGAAGGCACTGTTCTTCAATCCCAGTTTAACAAATCCAGACTCTATGGGATGTTATGAGGCTGAAATGATCCTGCTTCTTCTGATTGTGTTTTTTGTGTGCTCTGATTGGTTAGCTGGCAGGCTCTGTTGTGATTGGTCAACAGCTTCTTTGCCTTACTCTAGCAAATATAAGCACAAGTGTTACATAGTGACGTCACTATGTTTAGGAACACAGGGACTGTAGCCTTTGCAGACCATTGACATGCACTATAACCTATAGAACCCCCAACAAGCGTAATGGGCAGGGCTGCACATAACTGGTGCGCAGGTGCGCATGCGCACCTCCGCCAAAAAAAGAGCACCGGGTCATTTGAAAAAAGGCGCATTTGCGTACCAACATTGAGAGAGAGAGAGGGAGAGAGAGAAGGAAGAAGAGAAAAGAGAGAAGAGAGAAGAGAGGAGAGAGAGAAGAGAGAAGAGAGAGAGAGAGAAGAGAGAAGAGAGAGAGAGAGAGAGAGAAAGATATTTGCTAGTTGCATATTAAGTGAG
>NW_011360702.1:5556-6638 GCF_000735185.1 Notothenia coriiceps | reverse complement strand
TTCGGCCTTTCGGCATTCGGTTTTCGGCCAACTGTTTCCTATTTTCGGTATCGGTTTCGGCCAAGAATTTCCCATTCGGTTCCCCCTCTTAGTATTTACATTGAAATAAGCCCTGCTCCCTCTCCAGCGCGTCCTGTTTGATTGACAGGAGTAAACACAGCTGACAGCTGCGGTGAAACTCCAGCGGTTAGAGCGATGAGAATATTCGCATCGCGTCCGTTGTGAACGCAGCATAATGCAGTTTAGAGACCAGACCACTGCTCTGACGCTTTTAAAGCAACTTCGAGATTTTAACATTGTGAGGGGCACACAGGCCATGGTGGCCGTAGGACGTACAATTATTTGTGGGGCATAACGGCCAGACCGAATGGCTACGACGGCCATGGCCGTCACGGCCGCCGTGAAAATCCTACCCTGCCCAGCGGAAGAGTAGTCGGCGGGACCCCCAACGGAACAGGACATGGAGCTTGCAGGACCCCCAGCGGAACTTCCAACGGCACAGGACATGTGGTTGGCAGGACCCCCGGCAGAAGGGTCGTCCAGCGGAACTTCCAACGGCACAGGAAACAGGGTTGGCAGGACCCCCGGCAGAAGAATCGTCGGCGGGGCCTCCAACGGCACAGGACACAGGGTTGGCAGGACCCCCGGCAGAAGAGCAGTCGGCGGGACCCCCAACGGGACAGAACATAGGGTTGGCAGCGGAACCTCCAACGGCACTTCAGTAGGGACTTGAGTTGGGACTTGAGTAGGGACTGGAGAGAGAACTCGAGAGAGGGCTTGAGAGAGGACTTGAGAGGGGACTTGAGAGGGAACTAGAAAGGGACTCGAGAGGTGACATGAGCTGGGACTAGAGAGGTGACTTGAGAGGGGACTGGAGAGGGGACTGGAGAGGGGACTCGAGAGGGAACTTGAGATGGGACTTGAGAAGGGACTCGAGAAGTGACTAGAGGAGGGACTGGAGAAGGGACTAGAGATGGGACTAGGGGAGGGACTAGAGGAGGGACTTGAGAAGGGACTTGAGAAGGGAATTCAGTAAGGACTAGAGAAAGGACTTGAGTTGGGACTAGAGGAGGGACTAGAGA
>NW_011360702.1:0-5535 GCF_000735185.1 Notothenia coriiceps | reverse complement strand
GGAAAAAGTTTTAATTTTTTAAAAGCCTTAAAAACGGAAAGAGTGGGATTAAAGAAACAATAAATAGCTCCAATGTTTTGTTTTTTGGTGGTATTTGGTTGTCAACCTATTTTTGTTTGTTGAAATGTTGACGAGATCCGTACTTGACTGTTTTTTTTTTGTCTGGAGATGGGAGTGTTCATCTCCTAAATGTTTTTTTGTGTCATTTGGTATGTCAAAATGATAGAATAATAATTTGATAATAAAAGTAAGACTTCACTTTCCAAAGTATTCCGGTGCTGAAGGCCTCCATGACCACTCAATGTCTTTTACTTGAAGGGAAACGTCAACCAGAGAGTGGAGTTATCCTAAATTCATGCTGCTCTCTGGAGTACATAGATGTGATGAGGTTTTTTTTGCACCTCAAGCCTCTGCTCGTGTCCTTGTCCGGTAACAGCGACCGTTCCTCCTTCGAACTAAGTGAGGTTACCTTACAACCGCTGTGGCATTTGCCCCTTTGTAATCCTGGATTTTTTGCCAAAGGGGTAGAGACACGACTAAATTCAGGACCTTCTAGACACTTCAAGAGGTTTTACACCATGATAATCTGTAGCTAAAGTCAGCTCGCCTGGTATCGACTGCTATGACATACAGGACGGTTGTCAATACATGTCCATCTTTAGAATTAGGACAGTCATACCAAACTGGCTGTCTGATCGTCCTGGATTTCTGAACCCCAGGTTCCTTTCCTTACCATCCTGATATGTATTAAGTTAATGTTAATTACCACTTGTGTACATTTACATATATATGCCGTTACATCACTGCGGCAATATATACCTGGCTGCTAAATACTCCGAACTGTTCAGGATGTGTATATGTATAGATTGGTCAATTTTTCTGAACTTTTTTTTCTTTAATATTTTTTGTATGCATAGCCTTCATAGTAGTTAAGCATTGTCTTTTGACCTCTATTATCTGCTTAGTTAACACAATGTACATTTCGATCCCTCTGTGGGACGATAAAGCATTCTGATACTCAAGTACAAGATCAGAGTACTTCCTACTTTAACCAAGACCAGAACCGGAGTAAGCTTTCTACTTAACTCAAACGAGAAAAAGGGTTTGGTTATCCTGTTTTAAATACCTTGGTTCTGGCTTGATGATTTGTCTCTCTTTTAAACTCAGGGTCCAGATAATCTGCTAGAAAAGCTGGAGGTGCAGGAGAGAGTTTCTCTCAGAAAAAGTCCTTTTTCTCGTTTGGAGGCCAGGGAAAAGGCTGTTCTCTGACCTTTTCCTACCTGTTTGCTGGATATCGGTGGATTGATCTAATGGAATGCACCTGCCCATTACCTGATCAAGTTAGATGCCGGGATTCACAGTGCACTGAGATTTGTAATTAACTTAAAAATATTAACTCATCACTGTACCCTGTATGCCAGAGCAGGCTTGCCTTCACTAACTGTACGGAGGCTCAGTCACTGGTACATGTTCATCTACAAAGCCATGTTGGGTAAACTACCATCTTACATATGCTCTCTGGGCGTATTGAAAGTATAGCTATTGCCCGAGATCTCATGATGTGGTTTTATTAAATGTGCCAAGTGCTAGGACTGACTTAGGGAAGAAAGATTTTAGATGCGTAAAAACACAGGGAAAAGGACCAGACAATAAACCAGGAGGAAAACATGACAGGGAGAACAGCAAAACACCCAAACCTAGACATAAAAACGTGACAAAACGTCCTGCAGGGCGGGTGGAGGGGGTCCGGAAGACGGGCCTTGACTGACAGCCCAGAGCACAGCAGAGGACCAGGAAGGGGTCTCGGGCGGACGGCCCGGGGGCAAGGCAGAGTTCGAGGAGGGGGTCTCGGACGGACGGCCCGGGGGCAAGGCAGAGTCCAAAAAGGGGCAAATACCACAGCGGGTGAACCCAGGGAACCGGGCACTAGGGCGAAGGCGGCAGCAGGAAGAGTCAGGGGGCCTGGTCCGAGGGCGAGGACCGCGGCCGGGAAAGTCAGGGGGCCGGGCTTGAGGGTGAAGACCGCGGCACTCAGGGGGCCGGGCTTGAGGGCGAAGACCGCGGCTCTCAGGGGGCCGGGCTCCAGGGCGAAGACCGCGGCTTTCAGGGTGCCGGGCTCGATGGCGAAGACCAGACAGCTCCGGAAGCCGGGCAGGGCCCGGTGTCGGCCGAACAGGAGCCGGAGCCAGTGGGACAGGCTTCGGCAGGATTCCCCACGGAAGAGTAGTCGGCGGGACCCCCAACGGGACAGGACATAGGGTTGGCAGGACCCCCGGCAGGAGAGTAGTCGGCGGGACCCCCAACGGGACAGGACATGGGATTGGCAGGACCCCCGGCAGAAGAATCGTCGGCGGGACCTCCAACGGCACGGGACATAGAGTTGGCAGGACCCCCGGCAGAACCGCCAACGGCACTTCAGGAGGGACTTGAGTAGGGACTCGAGAGGGGACTCGAGAGGGGGCTCGAGAGAGGACTCGAGAGGGAACTCGAGAGGTGACTAGAAAGGGGACTCGAGAGGTGACTCGAGAGGGGACTCGAGAGGGGACTCGAGAGGTGACTCGAGAGGTGACTGGAGAGGTGACTGGAGAGGGAACTGGAGAGGGGACTCGAGAAGTGACTAGAGGAGGGACTGGAGAAGGGACTAGAGAAGGGACTAGAGGAGGGACTTGAGAAGGGACTTGAGAAGGGAATTCAGTAAGGACTAGAGAAAGGACTTGAGTTGGGACTAGAGGAGGGACTAGAGAGGGGACTTGAGAAGGGAATTGAGTAGGGACTTGAGTTGGGACTAGAGGAGGGACTAGAGAAGGGACTAGAGAAGGGACTTGGGAAGGGACTTGAGGAGGGACTAGAGAAGGGACTAGGGAAGGGACTCGAGAAGAGACTAGAGAAGGGACCAGAGATGGGACTAGAGAAGGGACTAGAAAAGGGACTTGAGTTAGGACTCAAGAAGAGACTAGAGAAGGGAGCAGAGAAGGGACTAGAGAAGGGACTAGAGAAGGGACTATGGCTTCTGGGGCCAGAACTGGGTCTGGAACCATGGCTACTGGGGCCGGAACCATGGCCGCTGGGGCCATAACTGGGTCTGGAACAATGGCTGCTGGGTCTGGAACCATGGCTGCTGGGGCCGGAACCAGGGCCGGAACCATGGCCGCTGGGGCTACAACTGGGTCTGGGACCATGGCTGCTGGGGCCGGAACTGGTTCTGGAACCATGGCTGCTGGGACCAGAACCGGGGCTGGAACCATGGCTGCTGGGGCCAGAACTTGGGCCGGAACCATGGCTCTTGGGTTCTCGGGCTTCAGCCTCGACTTGCGACTCCTTCTTTTAGGAGCCGTTTGGAGGCTCCGTGGACCTCCAAAAGCCAGACGAGTTCCAGAGAACGGCTCCTGGACAGGAGCAGGATTTGGGGCAGAAGCAAGGGGTGACTCCAAACGGAACACACCGATGCGTGTGGTGTCATAATGGGAATTGGGAGGCAGGGAGCTAGCATGCCTGGGGCTAGCAGGCAGGGGATAACACACTGAGAGGAAATTGAAAATTCAGCCAGGTAAGAATTTCACCAAGCCTGGTTTCTCCGTAGTCATCTGGCGCGCCTCTGCCAGAGCAGCCTCTCGCTGCTGAACCCCGGATGCTCCCCTCCATCGATGAGAGCAGTTAGCCAAATAAAAGGAAAAATCCAATAATTCCTGCTCAAAAAGGATCTGCTGGGCCCATATCTGGTTGGTTCGTACTGTTACGGTTGAGTGAAGGAAGCAGGACCCAAATGCAGATAACTCTGATTAACCTTTATTTCAAGGATAATGAAAATAACTCGGACAAAACAGAACACTCATCGGTGAACTCAGTCACCAACAAAAGACGAACCAACACTGAACACAGGAAGAGACAAGACTAAATACAGGGAGGGGTAATCACAAGACGAGAAACAGCCGGGCAGGGGAGGAGAAACACAAGGGGGACAGGTGAACACAATCAGACAATTAGACACACCAGGGAAACTAACGACAGGAGGAAAACACAGGAAGAAGGACCAGACATACAAAACTACAAACGTGACATATCATAAGAATCCTGACAGTGTCATCTGTTCTTGTGTTACAAAACTAAACACAACTAATGAAGCTCAGAGCTCAGAATCAGTGTACTTCACATCACAATCACAGGCAATCATGAGAGAGCATTCACAGCATTGAGTTAAACTCAAACAGGCTGCAAAAATTCCTAAAATGCATGCATCGTAAAAAAAAAGGAAGAACGTTTGATGTCATTAATCTATTTCAATTTGAAATACTTTATTTGTCCTTCGAGTGGCAATACAAGGCTTTTTAAATCCCAAGTATCGCAGTTTAGCACCATCAGAGATAATACAAAATAAAAATGTGATTTCCTGTCATCATGATTGTTGACTCTTGCGCCCTCTTTCTCTTTGTCAGTTTCTTTGCTGCTTTCCGAGCCACTCATGTGAAAATGAATCTGTTCTGTGCCATTTACAGCAGGCTCTCTCAGTCCATTTTCCACTTGTACTCCTCCCAGTCTTTCTCTCACCAATCAGCCTCTTTGCTCTCTCTTTTTCCTGCGACAGAAAATTGCGGCTCACTTAGTACCATCTCGTTCTCTACCTCTCTGTCCTCCACATTCTGTCTTTCTGTCTCTCCCGCTGTGGCTTAGATTTTACACAGCATTGTAAAAGTAAGACATTGCCCAAAACACACATGAACATAAATATTTAGACATGATTTTCTCCATTTTAATCATAGCTACAATTGCAAAGAATTAGCTATTATCTTAAAAACAATGTTGTTTCCTAACAACTGAGTTTTAGGAATATCAACAACTATTCGATCGTTGACAGTCAGAAGATGAATCCTATAGACTTGGATGATCCCTGGGATTTCCTCTAGCGCCACAATCTGGTTGACATTTGTTTTGATTTTTGTGATTTCTCTCAACAACTGTAGAATGCGTTGCCATGACATTCAGTATTCACCCTGAGAATGAATCTTGTGGTCCCTTACATTTTTCTCTAGTGCCAACAGTCAAAATAGATTATATTCATCAGCTGTACTTTGTAATAAGTGTTAATTATTGTTAAACACTGGGGACCATTTTGAGATGGGATCACACCAGCTGCGACTTCCCATAAGGACAAGGGCTCAAAATGCCTCTCCCTACTTCTTACCTATCTTCATCCAAAGCCCATCTTTGAGTTTATTTCAAATTACCAATAATTGATGGACTAGTTTGATGTCAGCTGCACACATGTAACGTTTTGTGATGCCAAAATGAACCAGGAGAGATCTTGCTTGGATCATGGCTATTTTTTAACTCTTCCTTCCTTTCTTTCTCAAAACACAATTTCATTCTAAACCTATCCAAGTTGTTTCCTGTGAAGATGGACGTTCATTTTGAAAAGACTGTATGCAGTTGAAAGCAATAAACTATTACACAGGAGAGCCTTTTTTTTTAAACCACCACCAACAATAGGAATCAAATGCTTCACAGGAAAATGACCTAGCTTCTGTTTACCACAGTACA
>NW_011360701.1:0-2454 GCF_000735185.1 Notothenia coriiceps | reverse complement strand
CCCCGAACCAAAATGGACCAATCCGCGGAGCTCCTCACACACCAGGATCCCTTGGCGTCACTATCAAATGCAGTGGGGGGACCTTTAGCGTACATTTTCAACTAACAGGGAGTCCCATTGACTTGCATAGAGCTCCCTGGTTGGTAATAGACGAGTTGGGATGGCGGAGAAATGCTCTCCAGACCCATACTCACAGCGTTATAAACCTTTTTCTTACTCAATATCAAGCCACACTTATTGTTTTCACTTCGGCTGTGAGTGTTTGTGTGTGCTCAGGATGAGTTTCGCTTGATCTCGCTGTATCGCCGCCTCGGAAACCTGTCTGCTCCTCGCAGCAGATCGCAGCAACGAGCCTCGCAACGAGCCTCGCAACGAGCTTCGCAACGTCCCGACCAATCAGAGCACACTGGGCTCACAGGGAAGGGGGGGGGGGGCAGGAGCTCCAACAAGCCATTTAGGACAGAGAGTGAATACACATACTGTACAGAGATGCTGTATGAGAAACCAATGTGAGTTTGGAACATTGAACAATGTAAATCTATTCTAGTAGACCTCAACAATGGAGATATGATCAGTGGAAACCTTTAAGATAAAGTGTTACCATAACTTCTTCTCCAACCAACTCCAGCTGCTGCACTGAATGCTCCTCCACCAGGTTTTTGAATAACGTCTTTGAGAAACGTCTCAGGCAAAATTAACCAGATTTCTACGTCTCCTGAATATCACATTTGGCCCATTGTCCCTAATCTGCCTTCTCGTTCTCTAGGTTCACTCTTTTTGGGTTCTCATGGGAGTCATTTCTGCATATTATCCTAGTCGTTTTGCATCTATTTTGAGTTATTTAGTTGGTTATACATCTACTGGTAGCTGCTTTCACAACTTTAAAGGTTTTAATCTATCCCGAAGAAGATCAAATTCACTTCTTGTGTACTTTAGGGAATCATTTAGAATCTACTTTTAGTCAAATTGCATGTCTTTGTGATTGTTTTGCATATATTTTCAGTCATTAACAAAATCTGCCTCTTTGTGGGGTATTTTTTTGCATCTCTGTCACCACTGATGGAATTTCTTTCACACATGAATGTTAATTGAAAGGAAGTGAAGCCTTTTATAGATACAACGAACAAGACAAGAGAACCATGTGTTCCCCTCAGAGTCACTTCAGGACAGAGTCTGGCATTTGGAGATAGAACCACGCCTCAGTCTGAACATGTATTGTCTGCTTTCTAACAAAGGCTGCATATAACTCCGACTAGATCCAGAAAGTAGTGAGGCATTAACCGAGACTGAGGTACACAGAGCCTTCTCCAACATTAGACAATAAGAACAAGAAAAGAAAGCCCCACATTACAGTTCATTTCAATAATATGAATTTCCGAAACTGGGTTCACTTTTTTACACAGAACCAAAAACACATTCAATATCCACATCTTCTAAAATCCATTAATTGTTTTCTTTATCAAACTTAACTACTGCCATATGAAGCTCAGTGCAAGTTCAACCAGGAAGACCGTCTTCATAAACTTTTATCATGTTGTGACATCAAAACAAGTTTCTCCAGATTGAAAACTGTATGTATTGGTCAAGTTGTAACCTTGTTCCTATAATACATACAATTGCATAGAAGTCTATAATAAAATTATGCTACTTCATACTTGATTTTATCCCTCAGTAAACATTTTCCTAAGGAGTTCATGGTCTGAATCTCTAGTTTCAAGGTTTACGGCTTGTTTGCCTGTAATGGCCAGCAGGGGGCGACTCCACTGGTTGCAAAAAGAACTCTGAGTGTATAGAAGTCTATGAGAAAATTGCCCTTCTTTTCTTTTGATTTATGACTTCAGTAAAAACATGTTCCTGATTAGTTAAAGGTCTCATCTTTAGTTTCAAGTCATCCTCAACACAGCATAATGTTCATTTATTAAATGAACATTAGGCCTGAACATCAGCAGGAGAGGACTCTTTAAAGTAGAGAAACTACATACTGATATACACCTGAACATCAGCAGGAGAGGACTCTTTAAAGTAGAGACACTACATACTGATATACACCTGAACATCAGCAGGAGAGGACTCTTTAAAGTAGAGACACTACATACTGATATACACCTGAACATCAGCAGGAGAGGACTCTTTAAAGTAGAGACACTACATACTGATATACACCTGAACATCAGCAGGAGAGGACTCTTTAAAGTAGAGAAACTACATACTGATATACACCTGAACATCAGCAGGAGAGGACTCTTTAAAGTAGGGACACTAAATACTGATATACACCTGAACATCAGCAGGAGAGGACTCTTTAAAGTAGAGACACTACATACTGATATACACCTGAACATCAGCAGGAGAGGACTCTTTAAAGTAGAGACACTACATACTGATATACACCTGAACATCAGCAGGAGAGGACTCTTTAAAGTACAGACACTATACATACTGATAACAGGGGAG
>NW_011360700.1:0-3178 GCF_000735185.1 Notothenia coriiceps | reverse complement strand
GCGCAAATGTTCATTTGTAACTGCAATGCACTACAGGAAGTGCTGGGGGCAGTATACTCTCCATTGTCTGCCATGACTGCATTCTGTACTAACAACAAAGAAGAAAGAATACGAACGATGGCGGAAAGGAGAGAGAATGAGGGTGATGAAGAGCTCAAAAAAGCGAGACCGAGAGTTTCGAAAGTGTGGGAGTATTTCACAGACGACAAGCCAAAGAAGTCAGTGAAATGCAGAATTTGTAAAGGGGAATTGGCATTCCACGGCAGCACTACAGTGATGCACGAGCATTTAAAACGCAAGCACCCTGGAACCGTGAGGACTGCTACTTTGGATCATGGGTAAGTTTGAGCAAGTTAGCCATAGTCATGTTTACGTTAGCTTACATGTTGGAAAACAGAACGTCTCATGGTTAATGCTTGCTAAGCAAACGCTATTTCAGTTATGTTGAGGCTGCGTGTCCACCAACGAGCTGCTAAACAGCGCCAAGCTTACAGCGTAGTAGAGCACACTAGAGCTTTATGGACGCTGTAATTAATTCCAAACTTAAAATAATCGTTAGATTAGTCGACTAATCGAAAAAATAATCGACCGATTAGTCGACTACCAAAATAATCGTTAGTTGCAGCCCTAATGCGCAATAGCCTTTATGGATGTATGAAAGATTGTAATATGTATTGGTCACCCTCCTAAAGACAAATATAACACCATTTTAGCTTATGGAGATGACCAATTTTAACTCAAAATAACATTCTGTTTCAGATCTTCAGACTGTAGAGAGGAGGAGGAAGAGGAGTGGAGAGGGGGAGGAGCCAGGAGGGCACAGAAGGAAAGAGGGAGGAGGAAGAGAAGAGGGGCGAAGATGGAGAGAGAAGAGGAGGATAAGAGAGTAGAGGATGACAGAGGAAAAGGGAGAAGAGTGGAGAGGAGTTGAGAAGAGTAGGAAGAGAAAACAGGAGCGGACACAAGAGGGGAGGTGTGGAGAGAAGAGGACAGGATGAGATAGGAGAGGAGTGGAAGAGAGAACATATATAAATCCCAGTGCTCATGTGTTTCAAAGTTCCAGTTCAATAAATTGTTGTTCATCTACAGCTTGTTGCATTATTTCATGCATTGATATTATCAATAAGACATCATATCTAAGCATTTACAATGTAGACTTGACTGGCACATCTTTTAAATCAAGTAAGTAGTCAGGTGTCCTAGGGGGTTGTGTGTGTGAGGGGAGGGGGCGCGGATGGGGGCGGAAAGCTTCAGGGGCCTATAGATCATCACTTAATATGGTACCTGGAAAATCAGGAGATAGCATGGAAAAAAAATTCAAGGCAAGCGTGGGAACCCTGTATTTGTTCCTCTCATATTCACAGGATGGATGATTAGAGACTTTGGGGGAGACCTCACCTTTATGAACGTCCTGTCTGTTGGTTTGGCCAGAGAGGACTGAGGGTCTTTCCCTGCGAGGAGGACCAGACCTGAGGGAGGAGGACCTGCACCAGCTGCACCTACAGAACTTAGCCCATGCTGGGCATAGCTGTTACCACCTGCACAGACCTGGCCTGTCAATTAACAGATTAAAATTTAGGGTAACTTACGTATATTATTTCGTTTTTATTTTTAAAAAAATGGTGATGTTTCATGCTTGATCACTTTTAGTTCACATTTCAATAAATTGTATTTGCACTCCTTTTGTCCATTATTCTTACTGAAAATGTTAGATTACACATTCACATCTGACTGAAGATTGGCACCAGTTATTTGTGACGTTGCAAACTCTGCGGTACAAGGCTCAAGTATAGTGAAGCTCATAAAGTGAGGCAAATGCATTTGATCAGCTGACTTTTTTTTTTTGCCAAACTTTATAGGCCTGACAATAATCACACTGTCTCTGAGGTGCAACGTAAAACACAAAACAACAGAAATGAAGTTCCTCTTAGACTACAAAACTATTCAGTGTGCAGGTCTTTGTGTTACAATATAAGTGTCTCTTAAGGCTGACACACCAAGCAGTCACCAGAGAACTCGCCGACGCTGACGCCGACTGTTGCGTCGGCGTGTTCTCCTGCGTCTTGGCCATGTGTCGCACTGGAACACACCACAAAGACTTCAGCCGAGCACGTACGAACTGCGCATGCGTGAGTGGCAATAACTCTCCTTACCAGCAGGCGGCGGTAGCGTGTATTCGTCATTCAAAAAAGGCAACAACCGGAAGACAGAGAAGAAGAACAGACTGCGTGATCTAAACAAACAACAAATAGCGTGACCCCCATGTTAAAATGTCCAACTTTACAGCAGAAAAAAACATGTTTCTACCCATGGATGCAAAAAATATTATTATGAATATATTTAGATTCCACCTTCATGATTATGGATCTGTGAGTGAATTGTTTTCTAACACAACCCTTTTATTTATATTAGGTCTTAAAGTTTTTGCATAAATTAGGGCGTGGTCACATTGAGCGACGGCTCTGTCAAATGACTACTGCTGTTAGCTTCTTGTCTCTCTGCTAGCTGCTCCGTGAAGCTACAGGCACTCTACCTGTTCAGCTCATCCAGGGAACACAACTTGCCCCCGGCCGTGTTTGTTTGTTGTTCATGCTTATATATCGGACTATTGTGACTCGCTCTGCGATTGAAACAGACGGTGCATGAATGCGGTTTTGCGGTAAGTGAAATCCGAGTACTAAGTAATTTATGTGTTAATGATTTTAATCAGCTACCTAATGAATCTTAAGGCTTGGGTTAGCGTGTAAGCGAGTGGTAGCTACATCGGTGCTAACAATGCTAATCTTAGCCTCCAAGTTAAAATCATAGACTATATTTATAAAGGTTAAAACGAAATAGACAAGTGTTAAGTGGGATAATACCGTACAACAAACTGCTTCTGTTTGAGGTTGATAAAATAAGGTCATCCTTGTAACTTAGAGAGATGATTATTATGTAGGTAGGAACTGTATGCATCGCTAAGGTTAATTTAAATTGGCTATGCTCAAGTATGTAGACAAGCTAATGTCGAAGTAGTGTATGTGAAATCAACCTCACAATAAGATGTGTGTATATTACAATTATTAATGTCATATTTCAAGATGCTTACTTAGATATTACAAGATGGTTGGTTGAGCTGGAGTTCACTATTGAGCTTACACGTTAACGTCACAGTCATATCTGAAGAACGAACCTAAAC
>NW_011360699.1:0-3734 GCF_000735185.1 Notothenia coriiceps | reverse complement strand
AGGTGGTTTTCCCCACACCAGGTCACCAGATGGTCCATCTCCCACCTGTAGGCAGACTCGTCCCCACCAGAGATGAGTCCGATAAGGGTGGTGTCGTCTGAACTTCAGGAGCTTGACAGACTGGAGACTGGAGGTGCAGCTGTTGGTATACAAGGAGAAGAGCAGAGGGGAAAGAACGCAGCCTTGAGGGGAACCGGTGCTGATGGTCCAGGGGTCAGAGAAGTGTTTCCCCAGCCTCACGTGCTGCTTCCTGTCAGACAGGAAGTCTGTGATCCACCTGCAGGTGTAGTCGGGCACGTGCAGCTGGGAGAGCTTGTCCTGCAGCAGAGCCGGGATGATGGTGTTGAAGGCGGAGCTGAAATCCACAAACAGGATCCTGGCTTAGGTTCCTGCTGTGTCCAGGTGCTGGAGGAGGAAGTGAAGGGCCATGTTGACATCGTCGTCCACATACCTATTGGCTCTGTAGGCGAACTGCAGGGGATCCAGGAGTGGGTCTGTGATGGATTTCAGGTGGGACAGGACAAGGCGCTCAAAGGACTTCATAAGCACAGAGGTCAGGGCGACGGGTCTGTAGTCATTTAATCCTGTGATCCTTGTTTTCTTGGGAACCGGGATGATGGTGGAGATTTTGAAGCATGCTGGGACGTGGCATGTCTCCAGTGAGGTGTTAAAGATGAAAGTAAACACAGGAGACAGCTGATCAGCACAGAGCTTCAGGGTGGAGGGGGAGACATTGTCAGGGCCAGCCGCTTTTCTGGTATTGAGTTTTCTGAATAGTCTGTTTACATCCCTTTCATCAATTGAGAGAGAGTCCCATGTGTCAGGGGAGGTCAGCGGTGTGGGGGAGTGAGATACTGAAGTGGAGGGGGATGTGGAGGTGTGAGTCTGAAGCTGTTGCAAGGTGTCATGGGGGATGATGTCAGGACTGAACTCTTTGCAGTAGGCTTTTGGCTTGTAGTTTGTGATCCGTCTTAGACCACGCCAAACAGAAGCAGAGTCGTTTGCTGAGAGCTGATGTTGGAGTTTCTCAGAGTATTGTCATTTAGCATCTCTCACGCCTTGCCAAAGACGTACTTCGACTCTCTAAAACGTGCCTTATTCAGACTTAGGGAGTACCGTATTACATGTAATGGCATTAGGTCATCGGGATACAAAATAGGCAAATGTATTCCCTTACAGTTACGGAAGCAGCTGACGACCAACACACTTGTGTGTTTTGAAATGATTATGCCATTTAAATCTTTTGTCACAAACATTGCAGCTGTATTTTTCCTCTCCTGTGTGGACTCTCATGTGTGCCTTTAAACTTCCCTTCTGTGAAAAAGATTTGGTACAAACTGAGCAGTTAAAGGGTTTCTCTCCTGTGTGGATTCTCTTGTGTCGATTTAAATCTCTTTTCATTGCAAAAGCTTTCTTACAGACTGAGCAGCTGTGTGGTTTCTCTCCTGTGTGGATTGTCATGTGTTCCTTTAAACTTATAATCAATGCAAACGATTTGGTACAAACTGAGCAGCTAAAGGGTTTATCTCCTGTGTGGATTCTCATGTGTCGATTTAAATCTCTTCTCACTGCAAATGGTTTCTTACAGACTGAGCAGCTGAATGGTTTCTTTCCTGTGTGGACTCTCATGTGTTTTTTTAAACTTTCACTCAATGTAAAAGATTTGGGACAGACTGAGCAGTTGAATGGTTTCTTTTCAGCACTACGGCTTGAATCACTGACAGATTCTTGTCTATTTTTCAGTGATTTTGAGCCTGACGCAGGTTTTCTGGTCCCCTTCCAATCACCACTGTCTTCAGTGTCAGGTTCAGAAGAGTCTTCAGTGTCAGGTTCAGAAGAGTCTCCAGTCTTTTGTTGTAAACGGCTCTCTGGATCTTTGTTCCTGGTTCTGGTCCTCGACAGTCCTCGACAGTCATCTCCATCAGCTTCTGTTTCCATGTGTTCAGTTTGTCTTTGATGAGGCTGTGAGGACTGAGGTTTCTTTTTAGCATCTTTACTCTTCACAGGGTCAGGAGTGAAAGTGGACTTGGTGATCTCAGCATCCTCCAGTTCCTGAAGCTGCGCTCCCTCCCTCCTGATCCTGAGTTCCTCCTGTGGCTGCTTAATTTGTGGGGGGGGCTCTGGGTCCCCCTGGTCCAGGCTGGTGCTCCACTCCTGCTGGTCAGGGAGAAGCTCTTCTTTAACCACCACCAGCTTCTGGACCTCTGCAGGAAACAGGAAACACACCGTCAGAAAAAACTGTCAAGTGTTAGCATTTAAAAAATCTAATCATCATTAAAATGGGAGACATTTTGCAGCCCTAATTAATGCCTTTGTTTTTATACTTTCATATTATCTTTCTTAGTCCCGCCTATTGTGTATTTTTGTTGGCTCAATTCACCTCATGTAGCCCAACCCCTTTCCACTTCCAGTTAAAAAAGAAAAAGGGGTTTTTCTTCCCGGTTTAGCCCTAGCTGCAATGTAAACAATGAATTGTATTTGGGATCGTCCACAGCTACACTACGCCTATAAAAAGGTAATACTCTGTTACAAATTAAACACTCTGCATTTAAACCTTATTTAAGTAAAAGTATGCACGTATTCTCAGAAAAATATACAGCACGTTCTTATGTAAAAGTAATGATACTGCAATAAAATGTTCCCCGTCAGTGTTTTATTTGAGGTTTCTTGATTATTGTCAATGTTGCATTTTACTGCTGTACATGTTTAAGGTTGCACCTCTATAAATTATGATAGAAGAGGGAACCCGCAATCTGAATACACTCAAAACGTAATTTTGTATTTTCTTTTTACCTTTATTTGTCTCAAGATGAAAAAATAAATACATACATTTAACAATGAATACATCCTTTAAAAAATACATTTATAACGGGGAACATTAAAATCAGAATCAGAATACCTTCATTAGTCCCACAGAGGGGAAATGCACGTTGTTACAGTAGAAAAAGAGCCACAGACAGCTTAATGTTACATATATTACAAGCATTAAAAAGTATTAAAGTAAAAATAAATAAAAATAAGATGTTTTAATATAATAAAAAAATTATAAAAAGTTACACAATTTACAAAATACATCCTGTAACAATTCTTAGGATTTAGCAGCCAGGCTTATATTGCACAGTTATTATTGTATAGTCTGGCCGCTGCAGGAAGGACCTGCGGTATCTATCCGTGCAACACACTCTCACTCCCTAAGCGTCTAGGAGCAACGCTTGGTCAGGGTCCCGTGGCGTCCAGTTGTGACGCGCCGAGGCTCCTTCAGCTTCATAAACGGACGCAAAGAGCTTTCAACTGATTGCAATGTATTCCCATCGGCGGCGGTATTTAACGCTTAGGGAAGCACCGTATCCATTTATGTCGGCAGCTCTTAAAGGCAATGTGAGCGTCCCTTCCCATTGGATAACGGATAATTGTACACCCGGAAGTAAGTATTCTCCTTACTATCGATTGATTCGACAGTGATATCTCCACTACTCATCAACTCAAAAACACCAGGTTACCTTCGTTAATTAAACAACATTGATAGGTTTAAATTGTGTAAAATGCTTTTGTGTTTTTCCCCTTCAATTCTGAGAAACAACTTGTTTTGTGATGGGATGAAACAGAAATTTGCTATGAGTTATATCTGAAGCAAATTATGTTTCTGAAGATGTGTAGTCAATTCCACCCTTCAATGTAGCATAAATGTGAACTCTCATTACAGGAACAATACCGGAAACAGCTCGCTGATTGGA
>NW_011360698.1:0-3063 GCF_000735185.1 Notothenia coriiceps | reverse complement strand
ATTATATATTTCTGCCGTGGCTTATGTGTAAAAAATAAATCCCTAAAGTAAAGAGTCCCAGTATTTATTTAGGGATTCATTTGAATTATTTTTTTATCTTTTATGTGCATTTAAATGGACTTACAGGTCTTTAAACTGATTTCTATAACCCAAATGTGGTTAACTGTGAGTTTAAATCCACTGTTTATTCCCTTAATTTACATGAAACCCTGAATACGTTAGAGTTTATCAGATATCTGTGCAGCTGCATCATCTGAGAGCTCAGTGTGAGACTGAGGGAATACAGAGAAAGAGGAAAACACTCGATAAGAGGAATCCGTCTCACTCGTTAACGGATCATTATGTGACGAATACCAACACTCGATAAAGGAGGGGAAAGCGTGTTAAGTGTGTGTGTGTGTGTGTGTGTGTGTGTGTGTGTGTGTGTGTGTGTGTGTGTGTGTGTGTGTGTGTGTGTGTGTGTGTGTGTGTGTGTGTGTGTGTTAAATGGTGTACGCAGCAGGACGTAAAGCTGGACCCTTCGTCTTTGTTCCCACCCTCGTCTTCATCACATGACAGCTCGGCTCTGCCCTTTAAGAAAGCACAACCCCCTCCTCTAATGTAAAGAAAGGAAAGTGGCATGTAGAGCCTGAGGAAGAGCAGCGGTGAAAACAAACCCTCCTCTTCCTCCTCTGGGGATTGATGGAGATATGTATCCCACAATGCCACAGCCACTGCAGTCTCGTCACTCTGAACGAAACAAACGCCACACATTTAAAACACGCTGCAGGTTTTTAACTCTTTTCTAAATACAGATTTTAGCCAAAAGGAATAATAATTAAGGCTCTGTTTTTGATCTAAAAGTAGGATCTGGATGTGATGTGATGGATTTATCACAAATCAAAAGGTTTAAAACATTGAGCACCTCATTGTCTTCGTTAGGTAGAAGCTGCTTAAAGATATAAAGAATATATCAGTTTCACTCAGGAGATATAGAAGAGATGGTTCATCATGGAACATGTATTCTTCTTACGTCTTCCACACTCGGCTGTTTTGGCGGAAGGTCGTATCTTTGCTGGTGATTACCAACGCCGTTACGCTATGGATCTAGAGAGCCGCTCAGCATCGTTTAAGCTTGTTTTCTAGGGTTTCTGGATATGCAAAAGGTACTGTAGTGTTGCTAAACATCAAGAACAAACACACTGACGAACTAACTGTGACCATAGGGATGTTCTCAGTGTGGGCTGAGACCGAACAGAGCTCAAAGAAAGAGTATATCTAAATTTACACCAAATCAACTCAACAATCTGTCTGTAGGATGTTTGCATACGTTTGCATGTGCAGTTAATCAATGGCGAATGTTTTAATATCTTTCTCAAGAGTGTGAGGAGACTAAAACCAGAGCCAGTATTGGTCCACACCATATCTGAATTTATAAACGCATAATACGTTAGACTATGTCGTGTTTGAGGCTCATTTTGATACCCCAAAGTGGAGATCCATTGGGGATATCTTCCTCAAGAGTTGAAAGAGACCAAAACCAGAGCTCAAAAGAGAATGAAATGTGGTCTAAGCCGGTCTAACCAAAACAACTCTAAAATCGGTCCGTTCGAAGTGTAAATATGTAACAGTTTGCTGATGCGTTTGTAGATTGTAAAGGCGATAATATGTTGCAGCCTATTCTGATGCCCCAAAGCAGAAAAGAAGTCAGTGAATCCAACGGGAAGTCATCATCAGATAGGAGTCTTTCTCAAGAGTTGGTGGAGACCAAAACCAGAGCTAAGAGAGAGTGAGTTTTGGTCTGAGTCGACACCAAAGCGACTCTCAGATCGGTGCGTTCGAAGTGTAAATATGTAATTGTTCGATGACACATTTCCCCGAATTTCAAAGACCTTAATATGTTAACAAATTGTATTTTGAGCTTTTTCTGATGCCGCAAAGCAGAAAATAAGTCAGTGAATCCACAGGGAAGTCATTATCAGATAAATAGTCTTTCTCAAGACTTGGTGGAGACCAAAACCAGAGCTAAGAGAGTGAGTTTTGGTCTGAGTCGACACCAAAACGACTCTCAGATCTGTTGTAGGATGTTGATCATGGTTTGCTCACGCAGTTAATCCATTGTGAATATCTTTATATCTTTCTCAAGAGTTGTCAAAGACCAAAACCAGAGCTCAAAGAGAGAGCTGGTCTAAATTGAGACAAAATCAACCCTTAAACCTGTCTCTGTTGGACGAGTGTAAATGCAATAGATTTGCTGACGCATGTCCCAGATGTTATAATGCCATACACGTCAGAACATGTCGTGTTAGCAGCTCGTTGCTGATGCCCTTAAGTGGCAGCAAGTCAGCAAATGCATCTTTTAAATATCCTTCCAAAAGTCTTTTAATTGCCGCCCCGGATATTTCAGAGCAGATTGAAAATGCCACGCAGTGACGGACCGCTCTCTAACAGTCACTTCCTCCCTAAACAACTCTTAAGATGCTCCACTCTGACACCAACATGACTAACAGCTCGCACACTTTAAAGAGTGCTGCAGGCAATTTCTGCAGACTCACGCCATCAGGCTGACTGTAAGGCCAGATAGATGAGGAGGGGGAGGCAATCTGAGGCTGAAGAATACAAGGATGAAGATGAAGGGGATCTGAAGGAGGCTGCGGTCAAATAGACAAAAACCTGTATATCAGTATGTAGTGTCTCTACTTTAAAGAGTCCTCTCCTGCTGATGTTCAGGTGTATATCAGTATGTAGTGTCTCTCCTTTAAAGAGTCCTCTCCTGCTGATGTTCAGGTGTATATCAGTATGTAGTGTCTCTACTTTAAAGAGTCCTCTCCTGCTGATGTTCAGGTGTATATCAGTATGTAGTGTCTCTACTTTAAAGAGTTCCTCTCCTGCTGATGTTCAGGTGTATATCAGTATGTAGTGTCTCTACTTTAAAGAGTCCTCTCCTGCTGATGTTCAGGTGTATATCAGTATGTAGTGTCTCTACTTTAAAGAGTCCTCTCCTGCTGATGTTCAGGTGTATATCAGTGTGTAGTGTCTCTACTTTAAAGAGTCCTCTCCTGCTGATGTTCAGGTGTATATCAG
>NW_011360697.1:0-2146 GCF_000735185.1 Notothenia coriiceps | reverse complement strand
TGTGCGTCTGTTTGTGGATGAGAACCTGGACCGCATGGTGCCCATCCCCAAACAGCCCAAGGAGAAGATCCAGGCCATCCTGGAGTCGTGCGGCCGGCAGTTCCCCGAGTTCGAGGGGCGATCCCGCAAACGCATCCGCACCTACCTCAAGTCCTGCCGGCGCCCTGAAGAAGAGCGGCTTCGAGGTACAGAGGACCCCCAATAAAACTCTATTAACACCACAAACAGTCAGAGGGGGTAGTGGAGTACAAATACTTTGTTACTGTACTTAAGTAAATTTTTCTAGTATCAGTACTTTCCTCCACCACGACTTTCTACTTCTTACATGTTGAACTCTAATACCTGTACTTTCTACTTCTTACATGTTGAACCCAAATACCTGTACTTTCTACTTCTTACATGTTGAACTCAAATACCTGTACTTTCTACTTCTTACATGTTGAACCCAAATACCTGTACTTTCTACTTCTCTCATTTTCCAAACAGGCTGGTTCCTTTAGTCTGAATGTGTGTTTGGTGGCGTGATCATTATTATTTAGAGTCATTGCGTGCCTATTGATTTGAACACGATCCGTGTATCCATCATTTCCTGGTCTTCTCTAAAGAAGAGGGACCAATGAAAACGTTGTCATGTTGCTGTTGTTCAGCATGGAAACATTCATTAGCTAACAATGACATTATTGTTCTATTAATATAAAGGGAGGTCAGGTACTCTTTAAAACAGCTGCTAGTTATGGGTACTTTTTACTGAAGTACATTTCAAAGCTCACACTTCTTTACTTTGTACATTTCAAAGCCTCTTTACTTTGGTGAAAGTATAAGTTCTGACTAAACTTCTTTACTCAAGTCAGAGTATTTTTAAACACGAGTATCTGCACTTCTACTTGAGTAAAGGATGTGTACTTTGGCCCTCTCTGACTGTAGCCTTGCTGTCATAAAGGCATGCAGACTCACGTTAACCCCAGAGAAAAGTCTCAAAAGGCGTCTCTCTCTCCTCCTCAGATCGCCCGGTGCTCCTGAAATGTCCTGTCCTCCCGCTGTCAGAAGGATCCGATGCGACGCTGCACTGTCAGGCCGAGTCGGTTTCCTCCGCCCACACTTTCGACTTCCAGAGAGACGGCCTCTTCATCGCCAGTAGTCGCACGGGAGAGATGACCATCCGCAGGGTTTCCAAATCTGACGAAGGACTCTACAGCTGCAGCATCCCTGAGGTGGGAGAGTCTGTGGGCAGCTGGCTCACTGTGGAAGGTGAGAACTACCCAGGAGACGTATCATTTCAGTTATATTTTGTCTTTGCAAACTTGTTTTTGACCCAGAGGCTTCTTCACAACTTCACTACACACGTCTGGCTTCCTTCTGTTATGTAAACATAAGGATGTTAATGATCTAGTTGCCTTCATCCCCCCTTTCTGTCCTATCTCTCTGTATACATTTATTGGGTTTCTTGTTGGATTCCTTGTACTACATATTTATCTGTCCTTCCAGCTGGAATAGATTTTAAATGCTTTAACTCTTCATTAAATAACACAACATTGGTTTAAACTTGTATATCTGTTCGTTTCTTACCAGAAGGTGATTCATTGTGGAATTTCCCCCTACAAGAAGACTTTACAGGTGCTTTATAACTGATGAAAAGTTAAATATATAGGGGAGAGTTATATCCTACTTTTACATTTTGTTAGCTGTAATGTTGACCTTTCATAGTTTGACTGATAGTCTACAGATTTGTATCTTTCACTGTCAACATAAAAATATATATTCAACTTTTTATTTACTATTTTGAGATGTTTATATTTTATGTTTGTTTATTTTCTACTCTTTTTATTTTATCATTACATTATGTGTATGCCTTGTTCTAACATGCTGCTGTTATGAGTAAAGTACATCTTATCTTTTTAGGAAACGGTACAGACAGAAACGGTAAGAGTGATGATTGTTTGATTGATTGGTTGTTTGGTTGGTTGGTTGGTTGGTTGGTTGGTTGGTTGGTTGAATTGTTTGGTTGGTTGGTTGGTTGGTTGGTTGGTTGGTTGGTTGATTGGTAGACCAACCAACCCATTGGTAGATCGATTGATTTTTCTCCACAGGTTCCTCTTCAGCTACCGCCTGCAGCTTCCTGCCAGGTTTCGGTTCCCCGGCTGATGTG
>NW_011360696.1:0-2443 GCF_000735185.1 Notothenia coriiceps | reverse complement strand
CTGAATTACTTTTTCAAAATACCAAACAGATCCTGCATTTTATTCATGCCTCATTTCGCTCTATTTGCTCTTTCCAGCCCTGTTTTTGCAGGGGGCTGATTCTGTGATGTAGCTTTAATGCAAATGAGCTGCAGCTGACCACGCCCCCCTGCAGGAGAGGGGAGCGTGCTTTGAGATCAGTTGCTGGGCTGTCAGAAGAGGGGGAGAAAAAGATATCTCCGTTTTTTATGGTTATATTATTATATAGAGTCGTTATCAATTTGTTTTAAAGCTCAATAAATAACAAAGAAGACCTTTGACCGGCACTTTTCTAATTTTGTACGGAAGATTTCAACTTTAACGGACATGTTGACCGGCGAAAAAAAATGTTAGCTGAAACTCTGCCGCACGGTCCCCTCGTCACTTGGAAGAGGCGGAGAGGTGGGTGTTTTTCATCTGCTGGTGGACTACCGGAGAGAATTACAGCAGGAGCACACGCCGTCCACCGCGGTCTTCTTCACTGCTTTTGGTGTATTTTGGGGCGGCAGCAGCGCCACTTACAGGCCCGGGGTATGTACTACAGCGTTTCCAGCGGGTCGAGCGGTCTCGTGTGAGCGGACCCGTTAACAGGGAGGCGTGTGGTGCAGTGGGTTTTGCGTTGGTGTTCGGATCAGGGGGTCACAGGTTCAAACCCCACTGCAGTCAGTATGTCGTTGTGTCCCTGAGACACTTCCCAAATTGCTCCTGTGGGGATTGCCCACAGTATTGAGTATGTAAGTGGCTTTGGATAAAAGCATCTAACAAGTAGCATGTAATGTAAATGAGCCGAATGCGTGTGAACGGAAGACTTTTTTGAAAACGCATACATTCGTTCCCGTGTAAATGGGGTCTCAGTGTATCAGTAGAGTTGTGTCAATCTGATATTTACAGTCTTTTAGCTCCATTTTGGTCTCCAAATCCTGAGAAAAACGTCTGTCTCTTTAGCTGCTAAATGCTCCACTTTGTTAACGTGTCTGCATGCTGTTGAGCAGGTAGAGTGCAGTGGGTTTTTACAGCTTTTTCTGTAAACACAACACTCCGAGAGAAGTGATAGTGGATTAAAACTTGCTGCAAAACACTTTAATTTAAAGAGGAGAGAGAGGCTCAGTGTACTTTTAGGATGTTGTAGTTGATATCAGCCAGGTTCTTATTTCCACATCAACTTGTTATAAGTGTATCAGGAGAGTTGTGTCAATGTTATATTTACAGTCTTTTAGCTCCGTTTGGTCTCCGAATCCTGAGAAAAACGTCCGTCTCTTTAGCTGCTAAATGCTGCAATTTGTTTACCAGCTTCTTAACGTGTCTGTTTGCTGTTGAGCAGGTAGTGCAGTGGGTTTTTACTCTTAACGCTTTTTCTCTAAACGCAACACGCCGAGAGCGGTCAGAGTGCCTTAAAACTTGCTGCAAACCCCTTTCATTTCGGAGTCGTTGCTTCACTTTCTGTTCCTTTCACAGAAGTTGCAGAGCATGCTGCAGATAATGGAGGTCCATGATGTCATGCACACACACACACCTCCAACCAGGGCTTTTGTTGAACCCTTTTTTAAACGTCTCCTCCCCTGCATTCAGTCCTTACACCCCCCCCAATTCCCCCTCCCATCCTGCTGCCGTCACCCCGCACACTGAGGCCTCTGTTCAGCTCTGTGTGGGAGAATAAGTGACGGGTGGACTAGCAAAGAGGGAGAAGAAGTAGAGGTGGCAGGATGAAAGGGGGGAGGGGGAGGGAGGGTGAGGAGTTGCGCAACAACTGAGGGCACAGAGAGGGCTGACTCTGGGGGGAGGAGGGAGGGAGGAAGGAGCCAGACAGCGGTTACAAGATGGATTTTATGAGCTGGTTTGTGAATGGGAGAGAGAAGGTGTGAAAAGGAGAAAAAAGCTGCCCGGCAACAAGGAGCGGAGAAAACAAGAGAGACACTAGAAGGGAGAACAAGCAGCTCAGAGAGGCTGGGTTAGCTAAATGCTAACGTTAGCATGCTCACAACAATAAGTTTAGCAGGTATAATGACACGTATGTCAACTTTTGTGTCCTTTCTCTTACTAATTTTGCACATTTCTGCAAAATACTACTATGTCTAAAACTGCACAGCTCCTACACCTTTAACTAAACACATATACATTTTTTCTTTAATGTATATTCATCCTTCTTTTACACATTTGTAGATTTTGTTATAGCTTTATGATATATCTGCTCTTGTACACACTGTAATGCACCATCTGTCTGTATTTGCACAGACCCTCTCCTTTCCTTTTATTTTTTAAATGTTGCGATGTTTGTGCCTTTTCTGTGCATCGACCTCTTTTAAAACGTAGCAACCAGGTGCAAGACCGTAAGCATTGATCAAAGAGAAACAACAAACAGCAAGTACATGAAGCTCAGTGTTTCCCATACATTGATTTATTTATGGCGGGCCGCCACAATTAAACA
>NW_011360695.1:0-1390 GCF_000735185.1 Notothenia coriiceps | reverse complement strand
AATTGAATGATGTGTACATATATAAGCCGCACTGGACTATAAGCCGCAGGTGTTTTAATGTTTCATTACCATATGTAAGGGTTCGTGCACACAGGGGATTGTCGGGAAAGAGATGGCTGTTTGAGGAAGCTCCCATTTATTAACATTTCAACAAACAAGTTGCATATTTGCATAACGTATTCAAGTGTTAGCATTTAGTGCAATAGTAGCTACAGAACATGTACTGTGTAAACTGTGTAAACTGTACTGTATCACATAGCGTTTCAGACACACAAACTTTTCAACTTTCAAACTTAAACGGTGCGCTCCCAGCGCACGTACCGGCAGTGATCTACAGCAGTGGTTTTCAACCAGTGGTACGGGGACAAACTGTCTCGCTCTCGTAATGTCTGTCTGTCTTGCTCTCGTTCTGTCTCGTACCACTCTCGGTTCCACGTTTACTTTTGCGCGCTACCTGTCTCACTCTTTCCCGGCCTCCAGCTTTTCCTGCTGGAGCCCACCGCTTAAAGGTGGGGGGCGCGGACCGGCCATAGAGCCCATAGAGTTAAAGGTGGTGGACTGTAACCTGTAAAATCCATAGATTTAGGAGGTCCCCTAGTGGCCGTTAGCTGTAACAATCCATAGGTTAGCCGCACCGTTATATAAGCCGCAAGGTCGAAAAATGGGAAAAAAGGCGCGGCTTATAGTCCGAAAATTACGGTATATATTTTCTATTTGGAGATGTTTATATATGATGTTAGTTTGTCTCCTTTTCACATTGTGTGCAGAGCTTTGTTTACATGCTGCTGTGACGGAAACATGTCCCAAATTGAGATCAATAAAGTCCTTTCATTCAGACCTCTCTGTGACGATCCAGTTTAGAGATGAACGGTGTTTCTGTATACGAGCTTTGGACATGCAGAAGAACAAAGACGGAGCAACGGGAAGCGAAGAAAAGAGAGTTGGTGGAATAATAATAATTACATTTGTAAAGCTCACTTTCAAGGGACCCAAGGCCGCGTTACATGGTGACAAACAAACAAACATACTAAAGTATATGTTCGAGTTATCAGAAAAGAGCCAGGGTCTGGATTTCCAAACAAAAGATGGAGTGAAAGAGGAAGAGCAGAATGGATACAGATGTGAGAGGGAGGTTTGAACCGACCACATGTTCTCCCAACACTTCCCATTTGGAGCTGAATGTATAAGGAATATCTCACATTTTAAGTCAACGTTTTACTTTGACTGGAGCAGAAGTGTTATCAGAGGGATCAATCACCTCTGATCAGATCAATGTCCTCACTTTGAGACAGCAGCAGCAGCATCTGCAGTGACTGTACTCAATATCACAGAGGGATTGCTAAACTGGGATTAACTGAGCTTGGGACGACGACAAAGTTATTGCTTAAAG
>NW_011360694.1:0-5979 GCF_000735185.1 Notothenia coriiceps | reverse complement strand
ATTTGAATAATATAGTGTAGGACCATACCTACTATATAAGGCATATTTATACTTTTTATTTTTGAAAATACCAAACAGATCATGCATTTTAGCCATTCCTCATTTCGCTCAATTTAACACTGTCTTTGCATGGGCTGATTCTGTGAGAACAGCACCATCTACAGGCCTGGCATATGTACTACAGCGTCTCCAGCACTTTCGAACGGCAATGTCCGTGGCTGTCTCCTCCTGATTGATGGAGTTGGCCCAATAGCCGTAGCGCCACTTCTGTGACGTCATAGAAGTGTTCAAATCTGGATCAGTCTGTATCAGATCCGTTGCAGCCCCTTTTTAAGAGATTTGGGTATGGAGGAAAATAGAGAGGGTTGTGTTTTTCTGACACTTGGTGAGTTCCCTGGAACACCGGGGACACATATTCATGTATAAAAGACGTACAAAAGTGCATTTTGCATGATAGGTCACCTTTAAACAAGGCCCGGCACCCCCACTGACACTTTACCTCTGCCACATCATAGACTATATGCATTACATTAATGCACACAATGTCATACTCCTTTCTGCTCATATTCTTATTTCACATTTCATAGTTTATATGCAAAAATTCACTCATAGCATTCTATTTCCATGTAAATTACTGCTTTATTTAATTTGAATTGTATTCCTAGTATGTGAACCTACCGGGCAATAAACCTGTTTCTGGTTCTGAAGATTTATTGGAAGTTACGGCCGGAGAATTGACAAAGACATGTGCTGCAGCCACAAAGTGACAGCTCCTGGCTTACCAATTCTGAAGACATCTCCCACAGTCCCATGTATTTAGCTGGTTCTCAGAGAATAATCAACCTTCTGCATGAATACACATAACACCACCTCTATCAGCTGACACCAACAGGCAGGAATAGGGAGACAAAACTACTTTCTCAGAGAGCGCAGCACCCCATGGTCGAAGGCCTGGGCTGAGCAAGGGGATAAGGAAGGAATAAACTGGGTCAAAGGTATTGGCCTAGGAAATATTTGCCTCAACATTGACTACTTCCTTCCTGGCTGGTCTACCTGCAAGTACCATACTGCCTCTGTAGCTAATTCAGAACTCAGCAGCCCGACTATTCTTCAACCTCCCTAAGTTCTCCCACAATACACCACTCCTCTGCTCCATTCACCCGTTACCAGTAGCTTACCTTAATCAGCTTCAAGGCACTGGTACTGGCCTACCGTGCTGTTAATGGATCCAACCTTACATCCAGCACTTGGTCAAACCATACACTCCAGCACGTGCATCGGCCAATACACCCATAAGACCCAGATACACCTCAACAGAAACACACCTGTTTGCTATCCTGGCTCCAAAATGGTGGAACGAGCTCTCCATTAATATCAGGACAGAAGAAAGTCAACACACATCCCGTCACAGACTGAAAACCCACCTGTTTCAACAGCACCTTTACCACAAAAAAAAGAAAAGCTTCTTATGTCTGACTTATACCGTCACACACAAAGCTACACACACAAAGTATCGTATTATGTATGTTTTGTGTGGGTGAGGACCCCAGGAAGAATAGCCAATGCTGATGCTAGTGCACACACACATGCAGTCGGGAAGAAAAGCAATGTGGAGCGGCACCTCACCACTTCATAAGGAGTTTAACCGCGACACTTTTCGAAATCCCGTTTGCGTCCCCCCACTTTACAAATAGGCCTATGTTTATTTATTTATTTTGTAACGCAAACCGTCATCGCCACGGAGGAGCACACAGCCTCTGTGAGCGAGCGAGAGAGAGAGCGAGAGAGAGAGAGCGAGAGAGAGACAGCACACCTTTATCTATTTAATATAGCTTAGTTGTAAAAAATAAAGTAAGAAATCATTCCAATGTGTGCTACAGGACAGTAAAAAAAATAGTTTAAAAGGGGAGTGATTATTAAAATATGCATAAATAAAAAGAAAGAATGCTAACTAGGTAACATAAGATAAGAATAAACACGTTTAAATGATTTGTTATTGGTTGTGATCATATTCTAAAGATGTTTGGATTATTGAAACAGCACACAAAGGTTAAAGGTAAGCATATCATAATGTTAAAATGTGCTAAATATATACACTGCAAGAAAACCAAAAAAAGAGGAGCAAAAGTAGCTCACGACTTGTTTTATTTTTTGAAAGTAGCTCTCATCCTAAAAAAGGTTGGAGACCCCTGTTCTAGAACGATACATTTGACAATTGTAAGCTTGGCCTACCATTTTATTGGAGCGATGAGGAACAGGTGGGGCTTGAAAAAGGCCCACCTGTTCAAAGTGGAGAATGACAGACAAAGTTTGAGAACCACTGCTTTAAGGACCCTATGCTTCTGTGACAAATGGAAATCCATCCAATCATTGCAGAGATTTCTCACACAGGACCAGAAGTTACAATATAATGCTAGCGGTTCATAAAAAGTTAGGGATTCACTACACGAATGAGTATTTATCCTGAAGTTGGAAATATTTTCGTCTGGACGAAATTGGTGGACGGCCAACCAACATTGCCGTCGTGGAGTCACATACATGTTGCAACAGTTAACCCCTTGCAACTGTTACAACAGTGGAACTACACAAACCAATTCATGTTTATGTTAAAAAGCTGCTAGGGGTTTCACCGAGTATTTTATTTCCATGTATTTTCCCCTCAAGCTGAAAGTGGACCAAAGAACAGCCCGGGGCCAGACGCTTCCAATTACCATCAAACTAATTGCAGCTCAGAACTGACCCTCCTCTTGTGGGATGATAGAGGCCAGCACCAACAAAGGAAATCTGCGGAACAAGCTTTGTTTTTGATGAGTCCAACGAATGCAGAGAGCCTCAATCGAGCCAGATCTCAGCACTGTGACAGAGACAGAGTCTGAATGGAAGAACACAGGCTCGCTGATCAGAGGGCAGCCAGCCAGCAGAGCCACATAGATAAGACCCAGCGTGGCCCTGTGATCACTCAGCCACCTCCATCCTGCTCCAAACATCCAACAGGAAACTGGCTGGCCTGCGGGTTGCTTCACAGTCATAATTGGATTGTTGCAGGAGACACGTTTTGTTTCCATTGTCTGTAGACTGTATCTGAACAACACAGTTAGTGTTTCCTGAGAGAAACAAGAAATAAATGTATCCTGTGTCTTAAAACTAAATCCTCCTTTTTGAGACTGTAAATTG
This sequence comes from Notothenia coriiceps, assembly GCF_000735185.1. Taxonomy (NCBI): domain Eukaryota; kingdom Metazoa; phylum Chordata; class Actinopteri; order Perciformes; family Nototheniidae; genus Notothenia; species Notothenia coriiceps. The sequence goes on along the minus strand of NW_011360694.1, from coordinate 2,805 downwards.
TAAGTATATACAAATGTAAGTATAATTGTAATCACCTGTGATGAGTGCAAAAGATATGAAACAGTGAGCGCTGTTATAGAGGTACTGTTGATTGCTGTACGTGGCTGAAGGAAAAGGTGACTACATACTGAAGCGGTTGAAAGTCATAACTAAATACAAACTGGCATATATTTGTATATACCTCTTTTTACACTATTAGGCTGCAGCTATGTGTGTTTTTCATTTCAAAGTCGGATACTTTTTATTTGAATTACTTCCCATATGTGGAGAGGAATCAAATAGGTCTGCTGAGATCTTTTTCAAAGTCTCCTCTTCATTAAAGTGTTGTGTTCACCTTTAACAGACAAAAACAGCAAGAAAATGTCAACCGTTTTCTTGATTATACATGTCCCTATTATGCAAATTTTCAGATTCATATTGTATGTAGTGTCTCTACTGGGACATGTCTCCATGCTTTAATGTTCAAAAAGCTCTTTATTTGTCTCATACTGCCTGTGCTGCAGCACCTCTTTTCACCCTCTGTATGAAAGCAGAGCCCAGTCTGCTCTGATTGGTTAGCTGGCAGGCTCTGTTGTGATTGGTCAACCGCCTAGAGATGTCCAGCCCCTTAGCCTATCACGTACAAAGTGTTGGAGCGCTAGCCAATAGAAGTGCAAGTGTTAAATAGAGGTGTCATTATGTTACAGAAGTAAACAAAGGAGTCCATTTACACGCACTCAAACCTATAGAACACACAACAGAAGAGGGAAAACCCGGAAGGAGAAGAAGTCCTCTTTAATGCAACAAACTACAGTTTTTGTATACAGGCTGACTGTACGTATGACTTTATAGGGGGTGTTATCATATATGCTTTGCGGCTCCAGACAAAATGTATTTGTGGCTCTTTCAGTAACGGTTGGTGATCCCTGTACCAGGCTGATTTATTTAAATCCATTCCATTTTAAAGCAAGGAAGTGCTGTGACATACCTTGAAGCTGTTCAATCAGAGTCCAGGCCATTCGAGACCCCTGAGCGTCAAATACAACATGACCCTGAAAGAAGAAGCTGAATTTTAATATTTCAACACCCCCCCTCCTTCATTTAAACTCCCCCCCTCTCTCCTATGTTATGAAGCCCTCTCCTCCCTCTGAGGCAGTACTCACTGACACTCCTTCGAAGGAGCTGGTGTTCATGGCTCTGTAGATCTCAGCCGTGATGTCTCGGTTGTTGTAGTTGAAGTCTTCCAGTCGGTGACCCTTGGCCTTCAGGGGTCCCACGGTCTTGTTGAGGGCCAGAGCTAATGCCCACACAGCATCGTAGGCCAGGGGGGCCTCCTGGAAGCCCCCCGTCTCCTCTGGGTTTTTACCCCCCAGTTTGGACATCAGCTGGGCTATAAACTCCTGAGAGGTCTGCAGAGGGGGGTCATGAAGAGAGAGAGTGGTTATAAATGATGTTCAGAACATCTGGATCATTGAATGTGTTTATTGCACATCCTTACATGTATCTAAAATGATAATACAATTCATTAAAAAAAAGGCAAAGGTGTTATCCCCTCTAAGTAGAAACCTTTATGAATATTTTGAGGGATATTTTTTAGTTTTTTAGTTTATTGCAACTTTGAGTGTCATTCTTGATGCTCCCTTGGATGGGACCAGGGTTGGAAAAACTCAGAACCTTTTCTCAAGTAAAAGTAAAATTACAACATTATCAAAATACGCCGTTACAAGTGAAAGTCATGATTTCCAAATGTTACTTAGGTAAAGGTACAAAGGTATTAGCATGTAAAAGTACAAATGTTTCCCAATGGCCCATTTCATAATAATAAGTATGATCACTCAAATGTACTTTAAGTAAAAGTTAGACACTCCAGAAAAACGCGGGCAAAAATCCTTTATTATGCGATTAAAAATGCGGGGTTTTTATGTGATTTTATGCGGTGAAACTGCGGGAAGTTGCGAAATATGCGGAAAGTTGCGAAATATGCGGAAAGTTGCGAAATATGCGAGGAAAAAGAATAACAATTTTTTTAAATATTGGGCTGTCTTATTTATTCTCTCTCACACACAACCTGCCACTAACGTTAAACCCCTTTACTATTCAATTAAAACACATTCAATGTTTATTTATTGTAAAAGCAATCGGGCTTTTTTAATCTCACACACACACACACACACACACACACACACACACACACTTCTCCGCCTCATTCTGTTTTCATTTACTCGTTCGTTATCTGACCAGCTTCAATCTTGTTGGCTACTCACTTCGTTTCTTGTAGCCCTCGAAAGGGTTTTGGAGGTTGATGCCTCGCTGAATGTGAGTTGTTTGGCTTTCTTGTCCGCAGCAGCAGAAAGCATTTTCGAATGTTTGAATGAATCAAAGTGTGTCGTCCCCGTCGGTTTTCTCTTATGCTCCAACACACAGTTGCACGGGGTGCAGAATAGTTTCCCCCCACTTTTTGCCCGGTCTTTAGTAGAAATGTTCGTCGGTAAATGAGATGGATTAGATTTTTTCATCTTGGTGTTTTCTCTATCGTGTGAGCTCCACACATTCACTCTATACAGTGTTGTTTACATTCTGTGATGCGCGAGCTGATGACGTCACGTCGAGAGTTAACTTTTTTTTCTTCTCAACTTTGTGTGGAAAAATGCGGGGATTATGCGGCCTTTTGATAAATATGCGGCCTTTTAAAAATCTGCGCCATTTTGCTGATTATGCGGTAAATTCTGCGATCGCAGAATCGCGTTTTTCTGGAGGGTCTAGACTGTATATAATGACTATTTTGCACATCCCTTTCAAGATTTAAGGGAAGCTGAAAAAGACAAC
>NW_011360693.1:0-5479 GCF_000735185.1 Notothenia coriiceps | reverse complement strand
TAAGCCGCAGGCGTCGAAAAATGGGGAAAAAGGCGCGGCTTATAGTCCAAAAATTACGGTAAATAACCCTGTGTCTCTCTGACTCTCTCTCCCCTGTCAGGTGTTTAAGCCTCGCACGCCCCCCGAGGCCATCGCTCTGTGCTCCCGGCTGCTGGAGTACACGCCGGTGACCCGGCTGTCTCCGCTGGAGGCGTGTTCGCACGCCTTCTTCGACGAGCTCCGTCAGCCCAACACCCGCCTGCCCAGCGGGCGAGAACTGCCGCTCCTCTTCAACTTCAGTCCCGTCGGTCAGTTCACCCCTCCTCCTCTCCTCATCTCCTCTCCTCCTCTCCTCATCTCCTCTCCTCTCCCACCCCTCCCACGTCACTCTCCTCTCATCTCCTCTCCTCTCCTCATCTCCTCGTCTCCTCTCATCTCATCTCCTCTCCCACCCCTCCCACGTCACTCTCCTCTCATCTCCTCTCCTCATCTCATCTCCTCATCTCCTCTCCTCCTCATCTCATCTCCTCTCCCCCCCCTCCCACGTCACTCTGCTTCTGTTTCAGCTCCTCTGAGTGTCTTGGATGTTGTCCTAAAGGGCTGCAAAATGAATTGGAATCTAATTCAAATTGCAGTAACGACTAGTGAACTATTCAAATCGCAGGAAGCATCAGATAATATATTATTCATCCAGAGTTACAAAAATGCAATATCATAATAAAACTGTACGCTAACAGTGCAGTAAAAAGAGCAATTCAATAACTTCCGGAAACATAGATGGTCACATCATTAATCTAAATAACAGTTACATTAAAATAATATTTGTTAAAGGGTAAATGTGTTCAAATGGAGTAAATGATCATGGTTTTGCCGGGAGGCTTACCTAACAGACATTTGTTTGGTTACGATCTGTCCTTAAAACAAATCACACAATGATCGTTTTAATATAGTCTCCCTTGCCGATGCACTCTCCGTCAAAGTAGTCGCAATTTGTCGTTTCTTTCCCAAATCATGCAGCCCTGTTGTCCTCTAAAGGCCTTCACTCAATCTAAAGACCTTCACGCAGTGTCTCACTGCACCCAAAGTGTTTTCTGTGTCATTAAAGCTGCCTCTCTCTCCTCAGAGCTGTCTATCCAGCCCCAGCTGAACTCCACACTCATTCCTCCTCACGCTCGTGCACAGACATCGCCTGCCTCACATGGTATGTATCTCAATTCAATATTACACTCTTAGGTGTTATCTATCTATACCAGGGGGGTCAAACTCAAATACACAGTGGGCCAAAATAAAAAAATGTGTACTAGTCGAGGGCCGGACTGGTTCAATGTTTAATTCAAAACGTATTGAAATGAACTTATTGCACATATTAAACCTGGAACTAACAAAGCTTAAATTATTGCCTATAAAAACAACATTAAACATTAAATAATCAGTTGCATTCATTTCTTATGGCTCTATCTGCAGAGTCATTTCTTATGATTACATTTTCCCACAGGCCAACAACAGCTTCAAAAAAACTATTTCCCTCAAAGAACAAACCAAACATGCCCTGTTGTCTCAAGAAACAAAGTGCAGAAGGAAACATCCATTAAACTCAGTGTGCTGCTCTGTGATGCTAGTTCAGATACTTGGCATCTCATCTTGGGTGCAAGTTCATCAATGTTTGGGCTCAGGCTCTGAGCTGAGGAGACCCTCAGGATGGAGTGAAGGTGTGCGTGCAATATACCGGCGGGCCAGATCTAATAGTAATTAGAAATTATCCTGCGGGCCGAAATTAAATCCACCAAGGGCCTGATTTGGCCCCCGGGCCTTGAGTTTGACACATGTGATCTACACAGTTATTCATGTGTATATTGTCCATTAAGCACATTGATACTGCAAAATAATTCTAAGTAGGGCTGGGTGATAAGTGATAAGACATTTTGTATATTGTAATATTCAATGTGTCTTTTCTTTCTGTTATTTAAAGCTGGACTGCATTACAGTTAAATAATGTGATGTTATTGATATAAACAGTAATATAGAAATGGACACTATGAAAACACTAGAGACAGTTATTGAAACTTATATGATCAAATATGAGTTATAAATATTGTGATATGTAATTGTCTCCAAGCCCCATTTACAAGTAACCCTTTGTTCCATTTGAAAACTATAGCAACTAGTGTGAGAATCAAAATATTGGCCCACATTCATGGACTATATAATCCTCCGGAAAAACTGCTTAACCGCCGTCTGAACTTCAGCCCATTTGTAAACCCGACAGAGTAGGCTTTGCTACTTTAATAAAGATAACCTGAAATACTTTTATTTATATTTGTAGACGTACATAATGTCATGATAGGCAGTAAAGTATCCTATATGAACGGTGTGTTCTGTTTCTGACCCTGCTGTCCCTCTCTCCCCCTGCAGAGGGCGGTGTGTCAGACAGTACCGCCCAGCCCAGCTCAGCACCCGGATCCATCAACAACAGCACCTGAGCACCTCCCCCCTCCCATCCTTTTATTTTCGTCTTCCCCCCATCTTCCCCTTTCTCTCCTCTGCTCTTCTTCCTCTCAACCTTCCTCCTGGCTCCAAAACCCCTCTTTAAAAATAGAAATAACTTCACACACACTCAGCAGTGCTATTGTCCCTGACTCTTTAACCATTTCCAATAGAAAGCAATCTCTGTGGCTGCTAGCTTCTGGAAGGTGTGGGCTTTTTTAAGGATATTTGGGGAGCCAAGCGTGGGTTTAAAATACGCTGAGGCTCATCCGTTAGAATAAATCAACTCGACATTGGTTGGGTTTATTGGGATAAAAAGGACGGGGGGGTTGTACATGTTATGTGGATTTTCTCTGTATTATAACTGACTTTTATCCCTTTTTATGTTAATTTTTATTTGCATTGGTGTATTTTATGTGTGGCCGTGGTGCCATTAAATGGGGTCCTGATTGGCTTTTGAGTTGAAAGGTCGTGTGAGAGGCCTGACTAATAATGACAATCATCTTTAGTGGGGTCATAAATGGCACGCACGTAGTGTACACACTTGATTATAAGACCCACTGTGTAGCCTGGAGGCTCTTTCTACCTTCAATTTACTCAAGTATTGTCAGTTCATCCAGCGGCACGGGGACCACGTGGAGACTTTTTTTTTTTTAATCTTCAACTTTGACCCCAGAATATATTGGCTGATTTTAGAGTTGGTTTTACATTTTATTCAAAAAGAAATGCACCACAGCCTGTCTTTTTAAAAAGTTTCCTTTTGAATATTAGCTCCTCGACTGCCTTTTATGTGAATGAGAGGGAGTAGAGTGCATCGTTTCTTCGCGATAAGCTCATGTGTTCATCGATTAAGCTACAAGCTTCTCTTATTGCATCTCCAAAAGGGAGCAGAGCGGAAGCAAAGGGGTGAGTTGTGTTAGTCCAGCTGTTATCATAACGTCACACACAGGTTGGATGTGGGGCTCCAGTTGCATCTAATACAGAAGCCTCACATGTCATAAACACCACCTCGTTAATCATGTCACTTTGTGGTTTGTTATGGGCTTGATTGTGTTGATCAGGCTCAAGAGAGAGACTCCGGACACCTTCCCCGCTCACCTGGCTCCTCATTTCACACAGTTGTTTCCGTGCAGGAGGAGGACTGAATTTGGTTTGTCAGACCGACTGGCTGAAAACCCTCTTCCCAAACAGTGCAACGCTTCTATCATGTTCTTCTCGTCCCTCTGTGGTGTTAGTCGGAACTGATGGTGAATGATTTGCGCCGTCGGCAGTTGTCTTTCAGACGTGCATGTTCAGCCCACACTATATTGCTTCCACTAATCTCAGTAATAATCCGACCGATGCTCAAACCCTGAAACCCGGCGTCTTTTTGGAGCCTCCCCTTCCTCCTCCTCCTCCTCCTCCTCCTCCCTTCTGCTTCCCTCTTTCCTCCTCCTTTTTTCACTGCTAAACTGTAAATATCAAGTACCTTTTATTTTGTTATTTTTATTGTTATTATATTGTTGTCCTTGTAATTTTTTTCCTCTAGTAGACCGGCGCAGCAGCGTCCGGACTGTTTATCCTCAGTCGCAGTCTGTAAATACGATTTCATTTCAGTCCCTGGTTCAGGAGGGGAAACACAGAACAAAATGTTTCATTTTTACTCTCTCTCCCTCCATTTCTCTTTTCACCACTTTCCCTTTCCCCCTATAAATGTTGTCATAACTGTTTTATTTATTGTATTGTGTTGTTTTTTTTGGGCGGGGTGGGGGATTCGTTTCCACTGCAGTGGTACAATTGAGGTTTTTCTTTTTTTTTTATTCCAAATTTGAGTCCAACTATGTCACATGCAAAACGATTTCACATCCAAGATACTGTACAGAGATCCGGACGTTGGTGTGTGTGCTTTCCAATCAGTGCTGTCGTGTGTATGCACATAAGAGCCAACACGTGGAACTCCTGTTTTTTCATTTAACTTCAATGTGAAGGGAATGTTACAAGCCTCTGGATCTACAGGGTCGTGGTGTTGAGGGAGCACGGATAACCCTGTGTGAGTGTGTGTGTATGTGTGTGTGTGTGTGTGTGTGTGAGAGAGAGTGTGAGAGAGAGTGAGTGTGTGTGTCTGGAGGAAAGGGGAAATAATGAATCTGTCCATTGACATGTATCATCTCCTGTGTCCGACCGTCTCCTGTTTCGCTTACTGTGTTTAGTATGAGTGTACAGGTGTTAGGATGTGTGTATTCTTCACAGATGCTTTGTGTGTGTGTGTGTGTGTGTGTGTGTGTAGACCATTGACATTATTCTAAGTACTCCTGACTTTTTTTCCTAAAAATGAAGAGCTCATTAAATGTGCTATTTTTAATGTTTTTTTCTTCCATCTTCTGATCTGTCACACTTTGTTTTTAATTTGCTGTGGCCCTGCGCTTTTATCTCTCGTCTGAGGGTAAATGTCAAAGTTGGTAAACGGAACGGTTGGATAAAGGAGATGATGAAAAGAGAGGGATGGAGGGAGAGAGACAGTTTTTGTTTGTTGGTATAAATAATTAAACTCATTAATAAAGTGATGAAACAGTTCCTGTCTCACATTCGTTATTCAATTATATATATTTTTTAAAACTGTTAAGGAACACGAACATGGGGGATACAAGGCCCTCTCAAGTATATAGTCAAATCATGCCATAGCATTTGTTGGCCAAATAAGTGAAAGTACCATTAAAGTAGAACTGCCACTACTCTTTGATTAGCTGATCGTAAAAAACTAATTATAATCAGCCTTTTCAATAAAAAATGTTTCATAAAAGCAGTTTTTCGCCTCGTAAAGGTGGGGTAGGTAATTCACTTCAGAAACACTTTTTGTTATATTCCATGGAATGCTCTTAACATCCCGTCCCGATAGCAATGAATATATTAAATGCTTTGACAATAAATCTATTTAAAAAAAATGTCATCTGTGGAAGCCGTGGTACTGTAGAAAGCACGACCAATCATCTGAGCCGGGCCGGCTAAAATAACTGGATGGCCTACCTGCCTGGGGGAT
>NW_011360692.1:0-7787 GCF_000735185.1 Notothenia coriiceps | reverse complement strand
CACTCCGCTCTGCAGCGTCTCCTCCTCACAGATCGGACACAACCTGTCCTCATCAGCCTGAGAAGACAATATGAGACAACTTTTAATATCATCAGTGTGTGCCTCAATTTGTGTGAACATGTTGTTATTGAAGAGGTTTAATGCAAAAGGCATGAGGGCAGCATCTCCCTGGTCCAATGGGATTACTCCATTATATTTTGGATTATGTCAGAAAATAATCTCTGAGTCAAACAAACGTTTATGATGCTTACACGTTTAGTTCAGCAGGATGATCTCCACATGTTACGTCATACTTCACGTGACCACCGCTAAGCTAAAGGAGGCTAATGTTGGGCTATAAAGGAACTACAGCACGGTCACATGACTTCACCTCACCAACGCTAAGCTAAAGGAGGCTAATGTTGGGCTATAAAGGAACTACAGCACGGTCACATGACTTCACCTCACCAACGCTAAGCTAAAGGCGGCTAATGTTGGGCTATAAAGGAACTACAGCACGGTCACATGACTTCACGTCACCACCGCTAAGCTAAAGGAGGCTAATGTTGGGCTATAAAGGAACTACAGCACGGTCACATGACTTCACGTCACCACCGCTAAGCTAAAGGCGGCTAATGTTGGGCTATAAAGGAACTACAGCACGGTCACATGACTTCACGTCACCACCGCTAAGCTAAAGGTGGCTAATGTTGGGCTATAAAGGAACTACAGCACGGTCACATGACTTCACGTCACCACCGCTAAGCTAAAGGTGGCTAATGATGGACGTGATGACGTTTAGTCGTTTCATTTAGACGCTTGTTAGCAAACTGCCGTTCTTAAATTCACCAGTAGGGTATTTAGTGACGTATTTTATGTAATACAACAAAATGTTAATATCTTTCCAGCTATTGTTAACCACAGACCTTATTTCAGGCTAACAACCAGAAACACATTCAGAAAATGTTAACTTTGAGACGAGGAAGTGTTAAAATATGAATTTATTCCTGGGTCTTCAAACTCATTCTTGCAACTCTCTGGACATGTTTACTAATTAAAAGGCAATTTCATTGATTCAACAAATAACAGCGGCAGGCATGAGTCGTATTTGAAAAACTGACCATTGGTAATTTTTACTTCTGGTAATGTCTCCAACAGAGAAGCAAAGCAACATGCACGCGCATCCTCAGTGAGAGCCACGACCTGGATGTGAAGAATATCCAGTTGGAGCTGAAAATCGAACAGGTAATCAGATCTGTAATGTCACAAGTTTTTATTCATTCGTTCGGTTATTGATCGCTGAGTGTTGTGTGCACCCTGGTGGGTAAAGGAGTTACAGAGCTGACTTCACAAAACACAGGAAGCAGCAACGACAAACTATTTTGCTCTGTGCCATTTTTAAACGTGGCCGAGCCTGTTTATTACCTGTAGGATACCAACATTTTAACATCACTGACATTAGCCGTTTAGATAAAATACTCTCCGCTGTGCTGCTGTTACGTCATAGAGTGAGTGGTTATTTCAGACCTCTGAGCTACAGTCTCATTCATGGACTGATGGCAGTGCTCCAAAAGATAGGGAAAACACTGGAATGGAGATTGTAACACCGGTTACTCTTACTGTGACATGATGTCTCCATCTACTGATCATATTTCCATTCTTTAGGTCTAGAATAGATTTATATTTTGCAATTTTCCAAAATTACATTGGTTTCTCAGACAGCATCTCTGTATAGTATGTGTATGCTGAAACCTGGTGTTCACTCTCTGTCCTAAACGGATTGTTGGAGCCCCCCCCCCCCCCTGTGAGCCCAGTGTGCTCTGATTGGTCGGGACGTTGCGAGGCTCGTTGTGAGGCTCGTTGCTGCTCGCCGCTGCTGTGAGCTGCTGCGAGGAGCGGACAGGTTTCCGGGTCGGCGATACAGCGAGAACAAGCGAAACTCATCCTGAGCACACAAACACTCACAGCCGAAGTAAAAACAATAAGTGTGGCTTGATAATGATATTGAGTAAGAAAAAGGTTTAGAACGCTGTGAGAATGGGTCTGCAGAGAGCATTTCTCGAGCGTTCACACCGGAATAAGTCCTTGGGGGAGGATTAGGCAAATGAAGCCGCTGACGTCACTTCTTCTTCTTCTGCTTTGAGTTTACTGGCAGGCCGCAAACAACTTCACGACATATACTGCCACCCGAAGTCCCCGGCCAGAAGTCCCCGGAGTTGGGGACTGGCTTCAGTAGAAAAATAAATGGCGGCTTCACAAAACTTTTTGAGAGTTTTACGGTGCGTGGTTTGCAATCCGCCCAGCCAATCAGACATAGGAACCTTTTTCTCCAAGGGGGTAAAAAGGTTCTCATGAACTAAGTTCTAGTTCCGGATTTTTTTTGGTGTGAACGCAACATTTCGGAACTTTATCGGAACTAAACTGGGAAAAGTACTGCGGTGTGAACGCGCCTAAGGGGACGGGTAAAAACCGGAAAAGCATGACATAGGCCCTTTAATGCTCAAAAAGCTCTTTCTTTTTCTCATACTGTCTGTGCTGCAGCACTTCTTTTCACCCTCTGTCGGAAACCAGAGCCCAGTCTGCTCTGATTGGTTAGCTGGCCGGCTCTGTTGTGATTGGTCAACCACTTAGAGATGTCCCGCCCCTTAGCCTATCACGTACTATGTGTTGGAGCGCTATCCAATAGGAGCGCAAGTGTTACATGGTGATGTCACTATGTACAGGAGGTAAACAAAGGAGTCCAATGGAGGTGTTTCAGGGAGGGGGGTGAATGTGCGTGAGAGAAACTCCCTCTGGAGGGAACACAGGGATTTAAGCCTTTTCTAGACCATTTACATGCATTAAAAACTATATAACACACTACAGGAGAGGGAAACCCCCAAAAAGCACAATAATGCCTTTCTAAATGAATAACTTGTGTCCCGCAGGCTGAGAATGAGAACGACCGGCTGCAGAGGAAGCACACCGAGGCCCTTCTGGACACTCAGCAGAACAACGGGATGAAGCACCTGCTGCTGGAGAGGAAGATCCAGAGCCAGACAGAAACCCAGGAGAGGCTGGAGATTCGACTGTGGGTGGTGCAAGCTGTCATACAGAAAGACCAAACGGCTCTCAAGAGCATTAAGGTACCATTTTGAATCTGCACTTAGATAATAACCTATGTGTAATCTGTAAATTGCAACAAATATTATTATTTTTGTGACACAGGTGTTTTTTTTTTTTAACCAGCATAGATTTTACAGATGTAAATGTTTGGCATATTTGCAAATCCTTTTGTTTGCATCTGTGGAATGTGTTTTACTTTTCCACACGGGTTACGTTTTTTTTTTCACCTGTAGGAGCTATTTCAGTCCAAGGAGGCCACCATCGCAGCCCTGAAGAATGACATGCCTCCAGAGTCAAAGGTTGGCCATTGGTTATGCAAAATAATTTCCTTACATTTCTTTAAAGGCGACATATTATGCTGATTTTTAGGTTCATATTTGTATTGTGTGCCTCTACTGTGACATGTATCCATGTTCTAAAAGCTCTTTATTTTTTCTCATACTGCCTGTGCTGCAGCACCTCTTTTCACCCTCTGTCAGAGAGAAACTCCCTCTGAAGGGAACACAGGGATTTTAGCCTTTGCAGACCATTCACATGCACATAAACATATACAACACACTACAGGAAAGGGAAAACCCAAAAAAGCACATTAGGGCCTCTGTAATTAATAACTTCTGGTAAGTTCCTGAGATGCTGTCATGTTTTATTGAAAACAAACATGTGATCGGCAGGAACCTGTGCATTTGGGCTTGTCTTTAAACAAGTGGCTTCCACTGGGGACCAATACCAAACCCACCAAGAAAGCCTCTGAAGATAAGGTCAGTTATTTAAAAGGGTTTTCATTCATCTGTTGAATTGATTTGCGGGTTATTGTTTCTGTTAAGTGTTTGATAGGATTCAGTCAGTTCAGTTGGTGCTGTTTTGATGAAATATGTGTTAATGTGAATGGCAGGTCTCTGACAGCTTGATGCAGAGTCTGACGACTTTGTGCATCTCTGACAACGACTCGGTCAGAAGAGACGTCGCCAAACAGAACTCTGTCAGTGCCGGACCAGATGATGAACTGCTGAGGCTTTCAGGTTTGCACTCATCTGCAATATCTTTCAACCAAAATCACTTAATTTCCCCCCCTCTCTCTCATTCAATTCCTTATAGTTTGAATACAAGTGAATTACACATTTCCATTTCATTTCATTTCATGTAATGAACCACAAAGTTGTCTAACATAGACAGCGAAATTGCTTCAATAAAGACATAATGTGGTTTATCCCGATGATCTTATCCCCTCAGCATTTGGAGCTCAAACTGATTGTGAACACGTCAAATATGACGACTGTAACCTGTAATCAATATTTACAACTTGATCATTTTACAGTATTAATTTCCTCCTATACAATTAAGCTTGTGAAGTTTGTTTCCAGTTCCTGTTCTAGTTTTACTTGACCAAATTGAACTTCTTTTGTGAGATTTTACCAATTCACTTGGAAAGTGCCATGTGTTTCTTGCTCTAAAGAATTATATCTAGCCAGCCTAGTTGTGAAGGCTGTTTTTATTTAGTATAGTGTTTTTAAAAAAGTGTCTTTTAATGTCTTTGTTTTTGCAGAAGCGGTTGCGGGGCCTTAGATGTTGGATGGTTGTGCTGCATGAGATTTTGCACATTTTAAATAAATATACCGTTTTTACCTCACATTGCTTCATTCCTTAATTTACTTATCTGTACTACAACATTTACACAATTTACAAAACTCTTTTAAAGGATTAATAATTTGATATATTATAGGAAATGTACACTTAACATTAGTTGTTAAATGTAATGGTTTGAACACAATTCCTAATTCTTGTCCTTCCCTTTTGCACATACTCAAAAAAAGGGTATGTAATCATATATTTTTAAATAAGAAGTGTAATCAAAAAGAGCTGATACAAAACTGATAAACGCAGTAGGCCTAAATATGAAGAAAAATGTCTAGATACAATTAATGTTGGTTGTGTATATACAGTCTATGGTTTGTGCACACTGAGGGAAAACAGCTGACAGGAAACACGACCTACTTTCACCGGAAAGGAGGAGCAGCTTTTTATTGTCGCCTGAGAGGAGCTGCTGTAATGGCGGTGTCTCGTCGCTCCTCGCAGCAGCAAAGCACCATACAGTCTCCGCCGAGAAACAGCTCTCTCTCGGCTGCTCCGGGCTCTCCTCCGCCGATGGCCCTGATCGTTCCCCCGGAGAGTGAAAGGGAATGCGCCGGTGGAATCGACGTCGCTCCGGCCTCCCCGGACCTCCTCGTCCCGGTGCTACCGAGCAGTGCGAGCTTCTCCACGACAACAACCTCCGGAGGCAGTGGCAGCAGCGTCTCCAGCCCCGGATCCGGAGCCTCCAGCCCGGCGGACGGCAGCAGCGGAGGGGCCTTCAGGGAGCTGTTCGAGGCCTGTCGGAACGGAGACGTTTCCCGGGTGAAGAGACTGGTGGACTCGGTGAATGTAAACGCGAAGGACATGGCTGGTCGAAAATCAACCCCGCTCCACTTCGCTGCGGGTAAAGCTAACGGCTCGGCTATGTTTATGCTAACATTAGCTATCATACTTTAACGACGAAGCTATGTTAATGCTTACATTAGCTATCATAGTTTGTAACGAAAAATACTGTAGCTCTCATACTTTTACTATGATGCTAAGATTAGCTATCATACTTTAACGTTAAAGCTAATGTTAGCAAAAACATAGCAACTGCTTCAGCTATGTTTATGCTAACATTAGCTATGATATTTGAACGATTAAGCTAATGATAGCATAAACATAGCTAATGTCTCAGCTATGTTTATGCTTACATTAGCTCTCATACTGTAACTATGGTTATGCTATCATACTCTAACTATGTTTATGCCACGCTCTCATACTTAAACGATTAAGCTAATGGCTCCGCTATGTTTATGCTAACATTAGCTATAATAATAATAACAACAATACATTATGTTTTTCAGGCACTGTCAAAATACCCAGGTTTACTTTACGATTAATAAAATATATACTGTATAACAGTCAAAACAACAACACATTAAATACATAGCCTACAGGGCAGACAGAAACAAATGACAATAATTAAAATTGTGTTTTTAAAGCTATCTTACTGTAACGATGAGCTAAGAAAAAGTCTCAGTTATGTTTATGCTGGCATTAGCTGTATTAGACTTTAACGGTTATATAGCTAATGTTGTTGTGTTGTGTGGTAAACACAACGTTCAGTTTAAACGGCTAGTGTTGCTAAGCTGCTAATGTGACGTTCTCTAATGCAGATGTCAACATTTCTGTACTTCAGCTAATCCGTCAAAACAGGATGCGCAAAACGACCTCTAATTTAGCTAAAATGTCAGTTTCAGGCTAATTTCGATTGCAATATTAGAATATGCCCACATTACTGTGTCTGTTTAGCACATTTCTGCACAATACTGCCACTTTTTACACCTTCACATGCTTGACTTTCATGATTCAAATTCAAAGAGCTTTATTGACATCACCATAATGACATAGAGTTTTGCCAAATGTTTGTCCAATTACGTACGCATCTTTACATAAATATACATTTGGCATTACTTCTTATGTTTATATGCATTTTGAAAAAAAGCATATAAACATGTTTTCCTTACAAGGAAAACGATATTCTTTTAGAACATGAACTAGAAAAAATAAAGCATAGTAAAAAAAGGTTTTGGACAAATTAAATGTAGTAACTGTGTAACTCACGGCTTAGAGATGCAAACATCTTTTCTATGCATCAACAAGGATCAGATCTAATCGTGAATTATTTAGGTATGTTTGAATTGAAGTATTTATAGAAGGAATAGCCTTGGTAGTTATGTTTAAGAGGAGTCAAATATTGAGGAAATGCTGAACTGAAATTCCTTTTGATCCTCTTCCAGGTTTTGGCAGAAAGGATGTGGTGGAGCACCTCCTGCAGACGGGGGCCAATGTTCACGCCAGGGATGATGGCGGACTTATCCCCCTGCATAACGCCTGCTCTTTTGGCCACGCAGAGGTTGTCAGCCTCCTCTTGTGTCAGGGAGCAGACCCCAACGCTAGAGATAACTGGAACTACACCCCGTTACACGAGGCTGCCATCAAGGGAAAGATAGACGTCTGCATTGGTAAGGGTCACCGTGTTTAGGCACAGGGAATTATGCAAATCTGTAAGGTTTTCTAGACAGACAGATTTTGTTAGCTGTAATTTGGCCCTTCATAATGTGTATAAGCAAGGTAGCTTTTGTGCAAATTGTTCCTGATTATAGTGATGATCTAGTCCTATTTAATATTAACTGATATTTAGCCTATGTTCATGAACATAACTTTATAGGTTGGTTTTTGATTTAAACAACACATATGTTTTGTTAGATTTAATCTGGGCAGATGTGGTAGAAGTACTCAGATCTTGTTCTTGACTAAAACTAAAAGTACTCAGATCTTGTTCTTGAGTAAAACTAAAAGTACTCAGATCTTGTTCTTGAGTAAAAGTAGAAGTACTCAGATCTTGTACTTGAGTAAAAGTAGAAGTACTCAGATCTTGTTCTTGAGTAAAAGTAGAAGTACTCAGATCTTGTACTTGAGTAAAAGTAGAAGTACCAGAGTGTAGGAATACTCTGTTACAGTAAAAGTCCTGCATTCAAAATGTTCCTCAAGTGAAAGTAGAAAAGTATTCTCATCAAAATATAGTGAAAGTAGCGACAGTGAAAGTAGTCATTGTGCAGATTGGTCCATTTCAGAATAATAGATAG
>NW_011360691.1:1794-3509 GCF_000735185.1 Notothenia coriiceps | reverse complement strand
TCTCTCTCGGATGCAGATCAGTTGAATCGGTCTGCAGCGGACTGATCTGCACCCTAACATGGAGTGAGTACACTTTGATTCTGATTCTCTTATTAATATTTCTCCCTCTTCTTCTTCTTCTTCTTCTTCGTGTGTTTTATATGTTCTGTCTTTGTTGCGTGGGGGGTGACTTTAATGTGCGTGTGCATGTGGTGCGCGTTCCCGTGTGTCGTCATTGTGCGGCATCAGACCGCTGAGTCAGGAGCCTCTTTACCGGGAAACACTGCGCACAAACTGCACCAAAGTCCTGGAGGAAAATCAGGAATCCAAACCCAGAAATGACCGAGTGATGGGGGGGAGGGGGGGTCAGTGGGGGCGAAACTGCACCTAAATCAGGGAGAAAGGGGAGTGAAACGAGAGGAGGGATGGAGGTGTGGGTGTGTGCAGGAGGACAGTGTGCTCAGTGAGAGTCAAGATGCACAAAGTCCATCCGAAAAAGGAGAGAATTGACCAAATAGATGGAGTCCAGATGCCCCGGATTCAATTAGAAAAAGGGCTGGAAGAAGCGGAGATGAGCCCGTGATAGGCTGTCAGTCTGCACCAAAGCCCAGCAGGAAAACGAGGGAAACAAAAGGAGAGATGACCGTGTAATAGTGTCGTTATTGAGACTCAAACTGCACCCAAGTCCATGCACAAAAATGGTACAGCTTGCCGAATAATAGGGTGCCAAGCTGCATCAAATCCATTAGAATAACTAGTAGAATAAGCCACAAGATGACTGTTTGATAATGTGGTAATTAAGAGTCAGACTGCACAAAAGTCCATTAGAAAAAGTGGTCAAATAAACCGAGAGATGGAGGTGAGGGTGTGTGTAGGACAGTGAAAGTCAAGCTGCTCAAAAGTCCATTAGAAAAGACAGTATAATAAGCCGAGAGGTGACCATGTGGTAATGCATTCATTAAGAGGCAGACTGCAGCAAAGTCAATTAGAATAAATGTGTCAAATAAGACAAGAGATGGCCAATGGATAGGCTGCTCAAGCTGCACCAAAATCCGCCAGAAAAAGCAGTAAAATAGGAGGAGAAATGACCGTGTGGTGATGCGGTCAGTGAATGTCAAGCAGCACCAAAACCCATTAGAAAAATAGGTAAAATAAGCCAATAAAATAACGCTCAATAGTGTGTCTGAAAGGATTCGAATTGCACCAAAATCCATGAGAAAAACGAGGATTTTAAACGGAGAGATGAAGGTGTGTCTGCACGCGGACTGGAAAGGGTTAATTATTATGATTATTATTATTATGATTATTATGATTATATTGATATTAAATCTGGGCGGAGTCTCTCTGCTCTACTTTTCTGGGTGGAAGCAGAGGCGAAATCTCATCGATGAGACTCTCTAATTACATATCGATCCGCCTCTGCTCTAAAGGAGCCGATTCATCATCAATCAAGAAGAACTACTTCCGGTCACATGGTCCTCCACCCTCGTGTCCAGGCACTATTACTATTACTATTATTATAACCATTGCTAGTCTATTAAAACTAGTTCTAATCATAAACCTTATTTTGGACAGCGTGCAATAAGAAAATAATACATTGGTAAAAGAAAAACGTGTACAAATATAAAGACAAAAAGCACTAAAAAAGTGCTGATTCTCTGTCTGTTACTTTAGATGAAAATAAGGAGCCCCACGCCCCTCTGAGAGAGATTTAGTTAAAACCAACACAATGGTGC
>NW_011360691.1:0-1757 GCF_000735185.1 Notothenia coriiceps | reverse complement strand
TGAAGAAGAGGGGACACATGTTGATGTAGAAGAGACATGAAGAAGAGGGGACACATGTTGATGTAGAAGAGACATGGAGAAGAGGGGACACATGTTGATGTAGAAGAGACATGGAGAAGAGGATCTTGCAGAATAGGTGACCTTTAAACTAGGTTGGGGAAATATCGTGGAAACCATACATAAAGTAAACATTTCTTTACAAATGCAGTATAACCTTGGTCTGACCCGTTACCTTTTCATATTACATCAGATATCAGGTAAATACTGGCTGAAATAATATGGAATCAGTGACATTGGACCCATTGTTTTCATACTTAAAACCCCATAATAAAGGTCACTGGAGTTCTCATTCCTCTTTCACTTTGGACCAATTTAAAAAGTATTCCATTGACTTTTAATTCCTCTTAATTTTGTGGGTTTTCACCGAGTTTCTGGTTCACAACAACAGTGTGGTGAACATCCCATAATATACGCTGCAGAGCTCCCAGTCTGCTGCAGATTCTCTGCCGTGTGCTCCGGTCTCCATGGTGACGAGCTGCAGCTTTGTGTTCAGGATCCTTTGAGTTCAGAAACTGTGGAGCTCAGCAGAGTTTAGCCACGCTCTTATTCTGAAATTCTGCTCACGTCTCTTTATACTAATGTTTGGTTTCAGCCACGCTTTTATTCTGAAATTATGCTTACATCTCTTTATTTTTATGTTCAGCTGCTGATATACTCTTATTCTGAAATTCTGCTCACATTTCTTTATTCTAATGTTTGGTTTCAGCCACCCTTTTACTTTGAAATTCTGCTCACATCTCTTTATTCTAATGTTCAGTAGCTGATACATTCTTATTCTGAAATTCTGCTCACATCTCTTTATTCTAATGTTTGGTTTCAGCCACGCTTTTATTCTGGAATTCTGCTCACGTGTCTTTCATTTTTATTCAGATATTTAGTTGAAGCTACGCTCTTATTTTGAAGTTATTTGCACATTTCTTTATTCTAATGATCAGCTGATGATACGCTCTTATTCTGAAGTCCTGCTCACATCTCTAATATTCAGCTGCAGCTTCGCTCTTATTCTGAAGTTCTGCTTACATGTCTTTGAAATTTATTCAGATGTTAATTTGAATCTACGCTCTTATTTTGAAGTTCTTTGCACATTTCTTTAATCAGATGTTCAGTTGAAGCCACGCTCTTATTCTGAAGTTCTACGCACAACTATGTGTTTTATGTTCAGCTGCAGCTACGCTCTTATTGTGAAGGATTGATCACATCTCTTTATTCTAATGCTCAGGTACAGCCACGCTCTTATTCTGAAGTCCTGCATACAGCTCTTTATTTCTATGTTCAGCTGCAGTGACGCTCTTATTCTGAAGTTCTGCTCGCATGTCTTTCAATTGTATTCAGATGTTTAGTTGAAGCTACGCTCTTATTTTGAAGTTTTTTGCACATATCTTTATTCAGATGTTCAGTTGAAGCCACGCTCTTATTCTGAAGTTCTATTCACATCTCTTAATTGTAATGTTCAGCTGCAGCTACGCTCTTATTGCGAAGGTTTGATCACATCTCTTTATTCTAATGCTCAGGTACAGCTACGCTCTTATTCTGAAGTCCTAGTTACAGCTCTTTATTTCTATGTTCAGCTGCAGCGACGCACTTATTTTGTTATAGCATTGTGAAGCACCTTGAGATGACGTTGTTTTTAAAGTGTGCTATATAAATGAAATGTATTATTATTATTATTTTATTTTGTAGTTATTTTCAGCTTGAAG
>NW_011360690.1:0-13591 GCF_000735185.1 Notothenia coriiceps | reverse complement strand
CGTCTTTCATGAGGTCTTGTGAACCAATCTTAGTCTGGCCCCTTGCCTGAGACCAATTTGCCATGGGAGACCCTACCAGGAACACAAGGTTCCAGACAACACAGCCCCCAGGTTCATCAGGGCACACAAACCTCTCTACCACGGTAAGGTGCTGGTTCTTCAGAGAGACAGACAATAAGCATATAATGTAATAATAACAATCCCTCTTG
Source organism: Notothenia coriiceps (assembly GCF_000735185.1). Classification (NCBI taxonomy): domain Eukaryota; kingdom Metazoa; phylum Chordata; class Actinopteri; order Perciformes; family Nototheniidae; genus Notothenia; species Notothenia coriiceps. Next base: position 13,382 of record NW_011360690.1, on the reverse strand, counting down.
TAATGTTATATAAAAATAGACTCCACAGTTTACGTAAGCTAACTGTCTAACAAACTATGTAGCGTCCCCTCCTGTGTAACCACGCACGTGGTGGATGGGAAAGATTGAAACATGTTTTTGTGTTACAATATAAGATAATTATCTGGGATTGGCGACATAATGGCATTTGGCCTTGCTCCTTTGACACCCTATAATTAATGTTTGTGCTTGATTCAGCATCACCACTGCTAAGTGTTTTACTCACAATAGGACCTTTTCTAAGGACAGTGTCAACACTGATATCAGAGCTGCTGTTGACATAGTAATGTGAATCCCAAACAGCACACTACCAATCTGCCATAAAGTCATGGGTTCAGCCCTGTAACTCCCATGCAGGAAACACTCCTGTGTATGGTCCCTACCATACACACAGCCACGCAAATAATGAGAGAATGAGCTTTGAGCCAAGGTTATACCAGTCCAGCAGGGTGATCGCTGCACTGGTCTCTCCTGCTGCTGGCTGGAGTTTAAGCAGCAGCACTACCTCAATTGGGATCATCATCTTTTTCCCTACCAGTTCCTTCGTATATAAAAGAAAAGAGAAAGTCATCATGGAGCTTTTTATGTACATAGTGGAGGAAATAAGTATTTGATCCCTTGCAGATTTAGTAAGTTTGCCCACTGCCAAAGATATGAACAGTCTATCATTTTAATGGTAGGTTTATTTTAACAGTGAGACTAAGAATATAAAAAAAAAATCCAGAAATTGACATTATATAAAGGATAAGAATTGATTTGCATTACTCTTTGGGAAATAAGTATTTGATCCCCTTGCAACCAACAATAATTCTGGCTCCCACAGACCGGTTACATAAGTCAATTTCTCCTAATATCAACGTATATTATATATATATATATATATACCTGTATAAAAGACACCGGCCAACAGAATCAATAAATCAGATTCTAACCTCTCGACCATGGGCAAGACTAAAGAGCTGTCTAAGGACCACCATGCACCACTTATAACGAGAGTCTATGGGCAAAGATTTCTGCGCCCCAAACAGGAAACACGTGAATTATAGGTAACTTTAGAAATCGTAAAACAGGGTTATCAATTTTTATCGATATTTTATTGTAGATTATACTTTTAACTGACACCAACTATATAATATGTACCTTTTTCATTAAAAGAAATGTATACAAATATTATCTAGAATGTAGGAAGAGGTGGGGCGGCGCCCCTATGGGCCGGCCGCCACTGGTGTGTGTGTAGTATCTTAACAGGCAAATTGTCTTCTGTGTGGTAAAGAATGTACTTGGCCTTGAAATCAGCTGCAGACACAACACAAATACGCTTATTATACTTGTTCAGATCTTTCATTTCCTTTATGAATTTAAAATATAATTTGATAAAAGGGATTTATCGGTATAAATAAATTGATACATTTTGATATTGTTAATTGTTCCTGTCTCAACTAACAGTGTGGCAGTGCTGACTGACGAGGAGGTGTTGTCATCAGATGAGGTCTAACTGAGTCTCTTTCTAACCCTCTTGCTGGATCTCTTTGTTTCCTGATACTTCCTCTTTCAGTATCTTCCTCTATTCAGCTTCAGAGTTGATGTTAATGCTGGCTACTGTAGATATCCCAGCATCCTCAGTGGAAGAGGAACAGCCTTTATATGTCTGAGGGTGGGCCTTTGCTTTGGGGATTGCTTTTGAACCTCTTTTTCTTCCTGTTAACCGGCACAGCCCCAAAGCTTTGTCCGTAGAGGCTCAGGGTTTCTCCTGAAAAAGAAAAAGGCAAGAAACATAAGCCTGTTTTGCTCCCAGGTAATAATCAACACTGTTATCCATACTAATCAAACATATCAATCTTTTGGCCTCTAAAACTTCAGATTTTATTTTTTTGAATTATTCATTCAGACATTAAGTTCAGCACAAGTCAGCTAGTCTTGCTCTGTTATAGCTCATCTGAGACTTAATTGCTCACTCTCAATATAACATATGGCCAATGTACTGTATAATAATATATAAAAATATGTTTGCCGGTTTAGATTATAGATACATAATTTAAAGAAGACAAATGAACTCGTAAGTAAAGCTTTAACTTAATGGTGTGATGAAAAAAATTACAATATTGGACAATTTTGGAATAGTAGAAAGAAGCATAACATGGAAATACAACAATCTACTACTTAATCCACAACAGTTTATTGAAACCTGAAATGACCACACCCTGCTGTCAAGCTGTCTCCACCTAACTTTCGACACAATTACAAAAATAGGAGAGGCATTAGGTGACAACGCAGGGTTGACAGGAAACAGATTTTCATGGAAATACATTTTCTTCCCGTTCAAATTCCTGGTATGCCGCTGTAGTGTAAGCTAGAGAGGTATTGTCATGTATCTGCGTTTTCCACAACGTACAAAGCAGAATAAATGTATGTATACGAACCAACCCTCTCTGCTGTACATATAGCAACATTGTTGCTTTAACCACAGCAATGTTTATGTTTACTTTATTTGCATCAAACTGGCGTAAAGCTAAAATTTCACTTTGCATTCAATCTTAAACTGTAGTACAATGAATGTTGTCGTTTACACTAGTGTAATGTGTATTTATTTAAACTTATATTTTGTGACTTGTATGTGGGACTACTGGTAAAAATATTTGCTAATTCCAGCATTTTTGTTTCACGTATTTTGGACTGAATGTTTTCAAGTTTCACTGTCAGTTCCCTGGGTGTGACAGCATCAGTGCATATTTTGGGATTGACATGGTAGTTATGTTATATACCGATTCTACCTTTTTCTACTCTTGCAACGTTGGGAAGAATGTTAATTGTGTCTCCAGAAAGCACTCCAGATACTTTGGAGGCTTGCAAGGACATGATTGAACAACATGTGAAATCTTGTAATCTGCCATATCCTCTGATTGATATCTGTTGTTAAAAAAACATCGTTTAAATACAGGCTGTATCTTGTCCCTGTCTATTTGAAAAATATAGATGAGTCACTGATCAATTAACAGAGGTAAATGCAGGAGGACCTGTTACAAACCTGTTATCTGTCAGTCCATATACAAGTCCTTGTAGCCATAGGGACACAGCGTCTTATGCATAGGAACAAGCCATGACGTCCTCCTCAGCACAGGGACCCTCCAAAAGACTCTGGCTCATGGTGAAGACATGGTGAAGCTCCTTTTTCAGCCCAGAGCGTTCGGATGGAAACGTTGTTGATATGCAGGCTCCAGCATTTATTACAAATTAACTACAAGCAGATAATAAATGAGCCCTTTGGAAAATATGTCCACCATGTCAAGGATGAATTTAAAGTACAAAGGTTTTTTGATACAAATGATTGTACTTTGCTTCCCTTTGTGATATACAACAGTTGAACTGTATTTTCTAAATAAAAATCAACGACAAATATATCTGGTTATCCTTTCGATTTTATCAGAAAATAATGCATCAAAATGTTTTTCGAACTTGGGAAAAAATTTGAACAAAGGGGTGGATAAAGACTTTTAACTACAAAAGGTCAGTTGGTTAAAGATACATACTAGTTTTCACTTTCTGTTTTGGGGGAGGACTGTTCATCACTGTCAAAACTCTTGAGCATACAAACAGACGGCTCAATCTGTAATGATCACCTGTTCAGAGCTTGTGATTCTTGCAATATGCAAATGATCTGCCCATCCCAATGATGCTGTCCCAGGAACCTGGCCAACATAAGCATCCTTTTCATCCTTTGTCATACTTCACGTTCCTCTCTCACTAAGTGTATACATTGGTTTCCTCTTTCCTGCCTCTCTCTTTCCTTCTGATGGTATGATTTTCTTCATTCAGGGTTTGCATTCTTCTCTATATTGCGATACAATTGGTGCCGCACTTAAAGCCAATGATTGTATTACTTCAGGCCTAATAGATGTTTCTCAAAATTCAACATAACATTTCTATACATTGCAATAACAGGTAGTCCAGAGGCAATACACACTCATAGTGTTTTGTTTTGCATTTTGTATCTTGTAAATTGTGTAACTTGCTGCAGTTAAATACAATCATACTATGTGCAATATGTGCTATATGTGCAATATATACATTACATTATATAAATATAAGCCATTAATAACTGTGTAATATATACCTGGCTGATAAATTCGAAGAACTGTTACAGGATTTGTATTTTGGAAAGTATTTTTTCTTTTACTTGTATTTGTTTATATTATATTTTTTCTATTATATCATAACTTAGTACTTTTTTCTTAACATAGGTAACATTAAGCTGTCTGTGGCTCTTTCCTGCTGTAACGATGCAAATTTCCCCTCTGTGGGACTACTAAAGGTATTCTGATTCTGATTCTGATAGCTTGCTAGCTGGCATAGTGCTAATATGTATAAAAGACATTTTATCTGGTACAGACCAGTCAAGACTAGTTTTTTTTTTAGCTTGTCAATATGCTTATTTTACGATAAGTGTACACCTACAAGCACTTTGTAGCTTCCAAGTAAATTCCACCATTTGTTTTTCAGTGACTGCAAGTTGCGTAGCACCCACATACACACCATTGTATTCATGTCTTGAGGGTGTGTTTGTGTGGGGGAGCAATCCTCTTTCATAAGCCTCCTCTTAGCCTCCATCAGCTCACATTCTGTCTGGGACTCGTAAAGCTTGTTTCACTTAGCACTGGGACTTTCTCTAGTCATGATCGGGATTTCCTCGCACGTCTTTTTGCTACTTTTGACAGTGAGTAGGCTACAGAAGGAGTTATGTCTTTTTCTATGTTTTCTATTGTTAACTGAACTTTGTTTCAAAAAATGTCAAGTTTGTTGTGAATGCTGCCTTGTGTCAAAAAGATTCAAACCCAGTAAACCAAATAATACTACGCTGATGAAAGAATGACTTGTTTACTTAGTCTTATCAGCTACTTCTTATTTAGACCTACCTGCTGCCATGGCGGTGTCAAACAGAAACATGGTCGAGGAAAAGTAATTTTTTCGTACTTGTTTATTTTACACTAAACATGCCAACCGCTTTAAACCGCTTTTGCTGCTCTTTTGCCCCTCTGCAGTGGCTCCCTTTAGCCTTGATAACTATTGACATAAATATTGCCTATTTAAATGTACCTCCTGTTGTACAGTGGACAGTCTTTCTAATGTAACACCTATTATTATAGTTTGAGGTGATAGGCCTACTACTGAAATAACAAAAACTGTTTCAGAAACTCGCCAACTGAAATAGGCTGCGTGTCACATCTTACTAAGTCTACCCACTGCGATTTTTATCCTGAGTAACCGTCACCCGATGTCAGTAAAATGATCATGGATAAATCCCCAAAAATAATGAATAAGATCGTTTTCGGAGCTTAGCCAGAAAGCTGAGCAGAGCAAAAATCTTTCAATATATCAAGTCTTGAAACTCAACCACTACTGCTTTTTTTTTGGCTGCTCAGGAGATATTAAGGCATGGAAAGAAATATCGTGAATTACAATATCAGAGCATCTATTTTCGGACTTCAAAAAGTAAAAAGCGAAATTGTTCAGAAATAAGTTGACGTCTCTAAAGACCATAAAGAACTGGGCCATTAAAATGGCAACAATTCAGCTGCAGCATACTCTGTGATGAGTTTAATATAAACTATATCAAACATACAGCGCTGTTATACGGTACAGATTCTATAAGTAACAATAAACAACAGTTTGCTTTACTGTCATTCTTTAATACATGCAACAATATGTAGCTTTTGTAAATGTACAAATATAGATATAACTTTATAAGCTTTGTTATCAAACATTATTTGTGGCAAAGGGGGCGAAATGGCTCATACAATAGTAAAAGTTAGGCGGCGTTGGGTCCCTTGAAAGGCGCTATACAAATGTAATCTATTATAATTATTATTATTATTATGTCTTGAGGGTGTTTTTCTGTTTTAATAATTATTATTATTATAAGACCCTGGACTAGGCAGTTCCGAGACACTTAAATAATTCCCCCTTAAACCACTCAAGTGTTGCTTTAGCGGTAAGATTCATCTTTCCTGCTGAAGGTGAACTCCGTCCTAGCCTCAAATCTCTGGCAGACACATTTTTCTCTGGAATTGTCCTTGTATTTAGCACCATTCAATTCGGGCCAGTTTCCCAGTCCCATCCCATGAAAAACATCCCCACAACATGATGCTGCCACCACCATGCTTTGCTGTAGGGATAGTGTTGTCATGGTGATGAGAGTTGTTGTGTTTGCGCTACAAAAAGAGTTTTCCTTGATGGACAAAAAGTAACATTTCAGCCTTATATATATTAAAGTACCTTTTTTTCACATGCCTTTTAGCCAAATCCAAAAGTGTTTTCATATTTCTTTCTTATCAATGTCTTTTTTTTGGGTGACTTTTCCATAAAGCTAAGCTGTGTGGAGTGTATGGCATAAATTGGTTCTATGGACAGATACTCAGATTTCTGCTGTGACACTTACTAGCTCAGGAGTATTTTTGATTTATTGATTTGTTTTAATTTTTTTAATGATTTTGATTACATGTCATTTTAATTCAATAAATATGCCAAGGGATGTGAACACTTTTGCGAGGCATTGTATTAAAGGTCGATCAAGTGAGGGCTTGTTCAAAACCATCTTCAATCACATTTGCATTACTAAATACGTATTCAATTGAGGAAAGGATAGGAGTGTCCCTAGAGGTATTTTCCTAGATGAATAATTACGTTGTATGTGCTCAGCAGTTTTTCATAAATGTACCTGGTGAGTCATCTGAGCCCTATATTCATCACACCTGTTGTGTTGTCTTGTTTGGCCTATTCATGACCGAACAGGCGAGGCTCATGTTAATCCCCAGGGAGTGGCTGGGTGCGTCAATGTCTCCTCTTGACACACAGTGACAGTTGGATATTTTTCTCATAGTATCCAACTTCATGCTGTGTCCCGTGGAAAAAACACTGTCAGCTTCCTAGTTGTAATACATACAAGTGACTTCTTCCCACAACAATGATATCTTTGACAGAGTATTGGCAAAAACGTTAACCATTTGAAGTGAAAAGTACAATGTTGTCTGCATAGATGTTGATCTTGTATATGTTCTGTTTTAATTCCTTTTAGGTGTATTAATTGATGGATAGCTTCTGCTAGTGGTTCAATGATTTTGAACTAATCTAAAGCCTTTAATCAGCTGCCTGGGGTTGTCCGCCTGTGTTTGCTCTCTATACCATAAAAAACGGTTGTTTCTCATGCTGCATGATTCTTGATCAAGTGCGGTTTCCTTTGTTTACTTATTTTCTTTAGCAACGGAGGAGAGCAGGTTAGGGTGGTATCACTGCAAGAGGGATCTGTTTTCTTAAGGTTTTTGTTCTTGGCTGAAAACCAGGCTTTCATTTGAAACAAATGTGTAAAATGCAAAGAGAGATTTTGATCAAAAATAAGATATCACAGACCTCATTACCTCATGATTTATCGGGGTGTCTTGTTATCAAGTTGGAATGTCAGTTTCTCTTGCTGTTTGGTGATAAGGTGGAACTTTCCTTGTCTTTTCCTATTTTCTTGTGAGCCATGGTATAGAGTTGGCTAGTTAGCTGGAGCCTGAACATAGCATTCAGTCCTAGAATGGGTCCTTGTTGTATTGATAAGTGTGTTATATATTGTGTTAAAACAAGAAGTGGTAGGTCACAGGTGTTACTAGTGATAATACAATAATGGACCTAGCTGAAGTAGCATGACATTCCAACTGGATATGTTTTTATCGCTCTGCAAATGAAATATTTGACATATTTTTATTTTGCCAACAAACTTTCCCCAGGATCAGGGAACCTGCCCTGCAAACACAATTCCACAGCCAACGGGAGTTTAAAACCTAAAACAAATATTCTACCTGGCAAGTCATAAAATCAGATTTCCATATTCAGCCCTGTTTAACCCTGAGATATATTGTTGCATTACATTTAAACCTGTATCAGTGCCAAATGTGTTTCTTTTATTGCAAAATGCAATTAGTTTAACCTAGGTGCCCCACTACAGGCAACAGTCAGCAGGCTACACCCTGAACAATTCACCGAAAGTTAATGCAATTCCTCTTTTGATACATGAATAGGGTGCCAAAGTTCAGACCTCATCTCAGGACTGTCTGTGCATGTATAGACTCTGGACAACTGACACCCTACTGTCTATTTACTGTTTGTTTTGTTTTTCTTTGAACATGACACCACTTCAAAATGTCAAGGCTGATGGTGCATAGCTCCACCAAGTTCAAACAAGGTGGGCCCTAATCCACCAGAATAACTGGAAACACCTGTGTTAGTCGAACGGATGTTTCATTGAAAATTGAGATAATGGATGTAAATCCGTAGCCCTAATTTCTAGGGTGTGTTTTCTCTTTAAAAGCCAATCAATGTGAAATAAATAGTGATATTTCACAATAACAAGATTATTGACCAGTTTAGGTGAAATGGATAAATAATAACTTAATTAACTATTCATAATAATAAAATAACGAAAGCACCTGAACAAAAAGCTAATAAATTCACCTGGTGGTAAATTGGATGTGTGACCACTAGATGGCTCCAAAAAGCATAGAAGAAAGAACAGGATAAAATAAACGGAATAAGTTAACATTTATATCAAGTTATCAAGACAGTCTAGAATAAAAATATAATACAATAAAGGTATAATATTATTATCATTTTCAGGCACTTGTTTCACAGGAACTTCAAGAAAGAACCTTAACTCAATTCGTTTATTTAGTCCTGGATAAGCTGTGGCTTCTATTTGGTGTTTATTAAAACATAAATTAATTGTAGCAAAATTCAATCGTTCTCCACCCGACTGTTGTTAATGATGGTTTCTAGATCTTCAACCATGAGGTTGTCATATTGCTGTCATGTTATGAGATTCATGGGGTAAGCCACATTTGCTTTTCTAATTGCGTTATTGCTTCGAGACTCTTTCTTTCTGACGTATTTTAGTTTGAGTTACGTGAAAGCAAACACAGGTACAAGATAAGTGGTACACAACAAACGTACTGTAGCAGTAATGTGTTGGCATACACAATAAGGCCTAAAGTCACTGATTGTTTTTATTGCTTTCTATAAGCAAAATATTTTATTTTTTTTATTGTATGTATAGCAGTAGATGGTTGATTTCTTACTATTAGCAGGAATTTGGCTTGGCACCATTGTCCTGGAGTGTGGGGGCCATCTTGAAACTGTTGTTGAAACTAGTTTGAGTGTATTCTTCTTTCAGTACATTTTTTAGAGAGCAGCATCCTGTGACAAAGTAGACCTTCTCCTGTCCTAGAGATTATCTTTTCTGTTTTAAAGGAAGTCAGATCTTGAGGTACATTGGGTTTTTTGTAAGCATCCTGGATGATTATTGTTTTTTAACATCTCTGTGCTAATCAATCTGACACGATTGCATCCTTATTTTTCACACTCTTGACTTCATCTATTGCTTTACAGCTGCAGACTGTTGCTGTGGTGAAGGCCAACTCTGAAGACAATTTGGTAAGAAGGAAAAGATTATGGATTCCCCCGCCAAAGCAATTGATGGAAAATGAAGACTACACTCAGGAAACTGTTGCCAAGGTGAGTCATTGCTCTTTAATTTAAACTCTCTGAAAGGCTTTACAAATCAAGGACTAGGGTTAGGATATCAAATATACAATCATTTTGGATTAAGTGTAAATACTTATGAATGGATGGAATGCTAACGTGATCATATATAGCATTTTTTGCATCATATTTTTATAAATATAACCATTTAATGAGGTTTCCAGAAGTTTCAGGAGTGTTTACCTGACATTGAGATGAAAAGATCTGCAAAAATATAATAAAAACAAGTCACCAGAGGGGGCTACTGGAACATTTCAGCATGCTCAACAAAATGGAGACTAATTACCACAGACAAGCCTGTACCTGCAGGGTGGAGTTTTCTAAAAGAGAGCACAAGAAGCCAGACAATTTTGAAGACACAGTAGCATTCTTAGACGTATATAAAATGAAGATTTTGAGTTTTTGGTTGTTTTTATCACCATGAAAGATATATTAAAACATTTTTATTTTTCCTGGTTAAAATGTTTTTGTTGTTCCTTCTGGTGCAGTGGAATGGTGAATGTGAATTAGTGTGTTTAACTGAATCAGCTCTGCATGTGTTTCAGATTCATTCGGATTTTGATGACGGCAGCGGAAATATTGTATACTCCCTAGAAGGCATTGGCGCAAACCAACAACCCTTCAATGTGTTTGTAGTCGACCATATAACTGGAGACATTCGTGTAACCAAAGTTCTGGACAGGGAGTTAATTGACACTTACAATGTGAGTTATACTTCTTCTGTGCATTTCACAGATATTAAAATATATTACAGTCAGATGCAAAACATCAATGTCACAGGCTATTCATGTGTGTACATTAAACTGCTAATACATTTGATGAAGACAGCAACATTTGAATCTACTGTTTTAGCTGTCAGGTATTGCTAAGTACAAGGATGGCAGGCTTGCAGAGGAAAATGTTGACATACGGTTCAAAGTAAAAGACCAGAACGACAATCCACCAGTGTTTGCAGTCATGAAGGTCGGGGAGGTAACTGAGATTAGTCCTCTAGGTAAGATATTTTCTTTTCTGGTAAATTTTAACAAATGTCGATCCTGTTTTGAGATGGCAATGCAATCTTTAATGGTTTGCTTAAATAATGGATTGGGGTAAGGGTTAGGGTTTATTTCACATCGATACCTATCCATGTTTCCCCCATCAGCAACCCTCTGATGATAAACGGTTATAGATTAGACCCTCCAGAAAAACGCAGCCAAAAATCCTTGATTAAGCGGGCTAAATTCCTTTATTATGCGGGCTAAAATCCTTGATTATGCGGGCTAAATTCCTTGATTATGCGGGCTAAAATCCTTGATTATGCGATTAAACATGCGGGGGTTTTATGTGATTTTATGCGGTGAAATTGCGGGAAGTTGCGAAATATGCGGAAAGTTGCAAAAATATGCTAAATATGCGGGAAAAAGAATAAAAAAGATTTAAAAATATTGGGCTGTCTTATTTATTCTCTCTCACACACAACCTGCCACTAACGTTAAACCCCTTTACTGTTCAATTAAACACATTCAATGTTTATTTATTGTAAAAGCAATTGGGCTATTTTAATCTCACACACACACACACACACACCCCCCCCCACACACACACACACACCCCCCCCCACACACACACACACACACACTTCTCCGCCCCATTCTGTTTTCATTTACTCGTTCGTTATCTGACCAGCTTCAATCTTGTAGGCTATGTAGGCTACTCACTTCGTTTCTTGTAGCCCTCGAAAGGGTTGTGGATGTTGATGCCTTGGTGAACGTGAGTTGTTTGGCTTTCTTGTCCGCAGCAGCAGAAAGAATTTTCGAATGTTTGAATGAATCAAAGTGGGTCGTCACCGTCGATTTTCTCTTATGCTCCAACACACAGTTGCACGGGGTGCAGAATAGTTTCCCCCCACTTTTTGCCCGGTCTTTAGTAGAAATGGTGTGCCTTGGCAGTCTCAGATTAGATTTTTTCATCTTGGTGTTTTCCCTATCGTGTGAGCTCCACACGTTCACTCTATACAGTATTGTTTACATTCTGTGATGCGCGAGCTGATGACGTCACGTCAAGACGAGTTAACTTTTTTTTTTCTCAACTTTGTGTGGAAAAATGCGGGGATTATGCGGCCTTTTGATAAATATGCGGCCTTTTAAAAATCTGCGCCATTTTGCTGATTATGCGGTCAATTCTGCGATCGCAGAATCGCGTTTTTCTGGAGGGTCTAATAGATTGCAGGGTTAGCTTGTTAACAGTGATGTTTACTATCTGTTAGTCTTATTCATTTCAGTGATTGTTAGAGCATAGCTGTGTTTATTAGCAGCCTTGTCCACCTTTCGATCAGAATAATACTATAGGCCTACTGTCATTTAAAAAAAAATTATGAATCTCTAAAAACAGATTCCGCATATTAATGCAGTTGTATGCAGTAAGCAGTCCGTTTGCAAAGAATAAGAGGCAGCATGCATTGCCCTTAATGCAATCTCAGAACCCATTGGCTATCATTTGACAATGTTCTTTTAAAAGGACTACTTTTTTTACAATGCAGTCGTAGATGTTGCCTCTCAATTCATACCCCATTCTCACATTTCAAATTTCTCACCCAACTCTAAACAATGAGCAACGCATGAAAAGGTGTTGGCTTTATTATGTGCCTAATTGTGCTTCAACTGTGCTCATGTGTTTTAATTGTGCTCATGTTTTTTCTGTGCTTATGTCCTGTTATTGTGCTCATGATTATGTACTATTTTATGTCTTCTTTTAATGCCAATAATCTGCCAAGGAATGCAGATGAAGCATTTATGGCTGTATTTGGCACATTTACATGATGAACTAAAGTGCTCGTGTTAAAATATTGGTACATTTTCCCTTAATAAATACAAAATAAATTAAAGATGGGATTCGATGATCTGCTGAAATTACAAGTCTTTCGAGCCCCTTGTCTTTAAAGGTGAACAAAGTCAGCTACACATATTAGAGTAAAAATATACTTTACACAATCTTCAGGTCTCAAGGATAATGTATTTGTTGTCTATTGGTGAAAATAGCCTACTGGATATAAATATATATTTTATACAACAAAACTGCAATTCATTTTCAAGTTTGGGGACTGTCCAGACATATTCTGCCATACAAAGCGCAAAACAGATCTTCCAATTTCTGGACAACCTGCTCTACCTCCTTATTTCCTCTTTTACAGGCACTTCAGTTATGAAAATAATGGCAACTGATGCTGATGAGCCAGGGAATGAGAACTCTCTGATCGCCTATACTATCCTTGATCAAAGCCCACCTCATGGGATGTTCGACATTTCTCAAGATGGGACTGTCTTTGTCAAAAACCAAGCCCTGGACAGAGAGGTACAGTACGAATTGCATCCAATTATGTCAATTGCAGTGAACTTCAATTCGAACTCCATCAGAATCGGAGGGAATCACCCTCTTTAATGGTCACACATCACACACAGTGAGATTTGGCCCCTGCATTTAACCCATCCTAGTACCAGGAGTCTAGTACTAGGAGCAGTGGGCAGCTATTGTACAGAGCCCGGGGAGCAATGGGAGTGAGGGGGGAAGGGGGATGTCCGGTGCCTTGCTCAAGGGCACCGGAACAGGTGGGCCTTTTCAAGTCCCACCTGTTCCTTATCACTCCAATAAAATGGTAGGCCAAGCTTAAAATTGTCAAATGTATCGTTCTATAACAGGGGTCTCCAACCTTTTTTAGGATGAGAGCTACTTTAAAAAAATAAAACAAGTCGTGAGCTACTTTTACTCCTCTTTTTTTTTGTTTTTTGCAGTGTATATATTTAGCACATTTTAAC
>NW_011360689.1:0-1253 GCF_000735185.1 Notothenia coriiceps | reverse complement strand
GTGTTCCTGTGTGTGTGTGTGTGTGTGTGTGTGTGTGTGTGTGTGTTTGTGTGTGTGTGTGTGTGTGTGTGTGTGTGTGTGTGTGTGTGTGTGTGTGTGTGTGTGTGTGTGTGTGTGTGTGTTCCTGTGTGTGTGTGTGTGTGTGTGTGTGTGTGTGTGTGTGTGTGTGTGTGTGTGTGTGTGTGTGTGTGTGTGTGTGTGTGAGGTAAGTGACTGAATAATTGAGTTTCTGCAGCCGGCTTCAGGCCTGCGACTGATCAAGTGTTACTCCGTTTGATTGGCATAATGGCACCGTTACCCCCCAGGTAGGGTCAGCGCGAGCAACATCTGGGCCTTTTTAATGCATCATGCACCTCCCAGAGTGAAAGGAAAGGCCTTATATGGTGTTATTATTGTTATCATTTAAGAATAGCTGGTTAATTTTAAAATGCAAAGATCGGATTACTCAGAGTTAGTGCAGGGGGATAAATCTGGAGCTCCTGATTAAGCACCTGACACCAGAGTTAGCACAGCGCTAGTGGTTTATAGCAGAACATTGGACATGGGCAATTAGTCCCAAAAAGTAATTTACAGCACCGCTCACAGGTGGAGACCCGGGACCACCTCAGAATCAAATTAAAGGAACATAGTAGCAGCTCCAACTAAAGCAAAGCAATCAGAGGTTATAAAAAGCTCCGTGCATATTTCAATCCTGTTTTGATTTTGTTTCTGTCATGGATCCGAAACCTTAGACACTCAAGACATAACCAAATGTAACAAAATAGAAACACAGACACACTGCTGATTGAAGGAATTATTATATTGTTATACAACAGCATAAGAGCCAGAAGACTTGCGTCAAGTCCGCCAAGAGTACATGAGTCTGTCTAAAGAATAACACAATCTCTCAGGTTTTATTCACTTCTTTTTAGTTTACACAGCACTATACCTTTGGACCTTTTCCAATCACATGTTACAAGACCCTCAATAGCACACTGATAACAGACCTGCATGATACAAAGGTCTCTTTAGATAAACTAAAGGATGAAAGTTCACGACACAAACAGAGGTCGGTTCTTTAAAACGGGCGTTTATTCTTGTAGCCTCGCTTCTTCCGTTACGCCGTGAGAACTACAGCAACGAACAACATAATACAGAGCCAAAGACATTAGCATAGGACGTGACGCCCACATGAAAACATGAAACAAATACCTCGTTGGCCGCTTGTTGTGAAAGGAGATTTGAATCTTTAAAGTTCCCTTTTTGAATACCTT
>NW_011360688.1:0-1661 GCF_000735185.1 Notothenia coriiceps | reverse complement strand
ATGAGGAAATGTTCCTACTTCTCTCTTTATTACCTCAGATTGTATAGAAGTCTATGAGGAAATGTTCCTTCTTCTCTCTCTCTTTATTACCTCAGATTGTAGAGAAGTCTATGAGGAAATGTTCCTACTTCTCTCTCTCTCTTGATTACCTCAGATTGTTGAGAAGTCTATGAGGAAATGTTCCTACTTCTCTCTTTATTACCTCAGATTGTAGAGAAGTCTATGAGGAAATGTTCCTACTTCTCTCTTTATTACCTCAGATTGTAGAGAAGTCTATGAGGAAATGTTTCTTCTTCTCTCTCTCTTTATTACCTCAGATTGTAGAGAAGTCTGAGGAAATGTTCCTACCATCCATTCATCTTCTCCTGCTTATCCGTGGTCGGGTCGCAGAGGTAGCAGTTCCAGCAGAGAGCCCCAAACGTTCCTTTCCCTGTCCACATCAACCAGCTCTGACTGGGGGATCCCAAGGCGCTCCCAGGCCAGAGAAGAGATATAATCCCTCCACCGGGTCCTAGGTCTACCCCTTGGTCTCTTCCCAGCTGGACGTGCCCGGAACACCTCCCTAGGGAGGCGCCCAGGTGGCATCCTAACTAGGTGCCCTAACCACCTCAACTGGCTCCTTTTGACACAAAGGAGGAATGTTCCTCCTTCTCTCTTTATTACCTCAGATTGTAGAGAAGTCTATGAGAACATTTCCCATTATTTAGCTTCCAGTTTGGTTAAACACAACTTGATGTTTTGTTAGTGAATGATGATCCCATTTAGATTGAAATAGACGATAAAGCATTGTATGCTTTAGGGCGGAGCCAGCTGTGATTGACAGGTTGATTCCATGCTGTTGTTTTTAGTCTTTGGTCATTTGTAGTTTCAGAGACACTAAGAAAAGAGAAACTCAAAACAAAGTCCTGACTTCACTGCGGTTTCAACCCAAAGTAGAGAGAGTAGTTTCTGATGGTCGTTGTCCCCAGGCGACACAGTGTCTGTTGTCTTTGTGTCGTGACCTTTGACCCAGACCGGCTCACAGACCCTGGGACTGGACGGCATGGCGTCTGACCCCCGAACACAAAGCAGTGGCTGCACATTCCTCCGCCAAGGTCAAGAGAATGTTTGTGTCCGACGTTATTGCTGAAACTTTCGTCTCTATAAACGCTGTGACCTCTGACCCTGCATTTCTAAAGCTCTCTCTATACGAGCTTCTCATAAGTCTTTCATCACTGTCCCCTTAACACTTACATCTCTTGACTTTCTGTCTCTGTCTTTTACCTCCCTCTCCTCACTCTAAATCTCTCTCTTTCAAATATAGCAGTAAGGTTTTATTGTCTCGTGTTTTACATTAGTTTTTTTTTGTCCTCTCGGTTTTGTCCAAATATATTTATGCTGCTTTTTATACGTATTGATGTGCAGCACTTTGGTTGACTGTTGTTTTAACATGTGCTTTATAAATAAAGTTGTTGTTTAGCTTCCTCTCTTCTTTCTAAATATGTCTCCCCTCCTTTCATCACTCCCTCCTCTTCTCTCCTCCCAACACTCCCTCCTCTCCTCTCTTCTTACTCCCATCACTCCCCCCTCTCCTCTTCCTCCCATCACTCCCCCCTCTCCTCTTCCTCCCATCACTCCTTCCTCTTCTATTCTCTTCCTCCCAACACCTCCTTCGTGTTCTG
>NW_011360687.1:0-1680 GCF_000735185.1 Notothenia coriiceps | reverse complement strand
ACACACACACACACACACACACACACACACACACACACACACACACACACACACACACACACACACACACACACACACACACACACACACACACACACAGAAGTTGATATTATGTGTGTTATGCATTGTCTGCTGATCACTTATTCAGACAGGTGACTTACCTTATGTCCTTGGTTTCCAGGGAGACCTGGTAAGCCATCGAACCCTCTGTCCCCCTGAGAGAAACAGACATGTTAGTTCATATTTAAAAAGACAGAGCGGTAAGAGAACAGTGTGACATCAGGTCTTCTTTACCTTTGATCCGGTCTCTCCGATCGCACCTCGACCGCCGTCTGTACCCGCTTGCCCCTAATGAACACACGTTACACAAGGTAGAATCTTAGCTTAGAGACTGTAACAAGAGCTACTGAGACTGTTAGAGCACCACTCTGTAGAAGGACAATATATCTTTCTTATATTTATAAACAGTATTGTTGCAGATTGCCATGTTTAATGTCTGCGTCTGGATCAGTCGCCGTACTTTTCTTTTTGTGGATCTTTAAAATCCTCCTTCTTCCACATCTGGGATTTGAATTGTCTTTGGTGTATTTATATTTGTTATACTTTAATATAATTTGTATATTTTATTTATTTATTGAATGCCTCTCAATCTGCTTTCCCTATAATGACTTCTTCATTTCACTGGTGTTGCATTATTTACTTTTTGTGAAGCACCCTGAGGCAAATGTCTGATTTCTCATATTGGGCAACAACAATAACAAAACATATGGATTGATATATTTATATATAAATTAATTTTAGAGATATTGCTGCTCTGATCGTAAAACATCTTGTAAAATGTGTTTATGTCAAGAATACTGAATTTTCTTTTCATCGGTTTTCCAAAACAATGCTTTGATAAACTTCAATAATGAAAAAGTCTGCTGCCAGTTTCTTTTGGGATTGATTTGTTTACAAAGCGTGAAGTAGTTTAGGGCTGTCTTAAATGACTAATTCTTTGTTGGTTCAAAATTTGGCAGCTTAGCTTTTATTTATACCCAACAATACAATGTATTCTCTACACAAGGATAACGAGAGAAAAGCAACTTATTTTATTCAGCATTGCCTTCAACTAGCTGTCACTTTTACTTCGTGTTATCTTATACATGTTACTTACGTATTCCTTTGTTGTGTTGCTTGTTTTTTTTGCACAGTATTTGTATATCTGTCTGTTTAGTTTATTCACTTAGTTGTAAATCAATTCGTATTTCAAAGGTGCTCTTTAAATGTTTAGTTGATTATCGTGATTATAATAAGAAGAAAAGACTCCATTCCCAGCCTCACCCTTTTCCCTGACCGTCCGTTCAGACCGGTGATACCTGGCAGTCCGTGAGGACCCTAGGGAGGAGGAAAGGGAAGACAGCGGGTGAGACGGATCTCAAATGAATTCAAGTGTGTCACAAGAGCAGTGAGGTGCTGAGTGTGTTGCTATGACAACAGGCAAACTCACCTTTGGCCCAGAATCTCCACTGGCACCCTTCAGCCCCGAGGTACCTGGTCCACCCTGAAGAAGTGAAGAAAAAAAGGGATCCATTGTCTGCAGAACGGTGTGTGTGTGTGTGTGTGTGTGTGTGTGTGTGTGTGTGTGTGTGTGTGTGTGTGTGTGTGTGTGTGTGTGTGTGTGTGTGTGTGTGTGCGTGC
>NW_011360686.1:0-1508 GCF_000735185.1 Notothenia coriiceps | reverse complement strand
TTGTTATTGGCTATGGTAGGTTATTGGTTATGTTCACATACTTATTTGATTATTAAAATGCAAACCGATCTTTTTCATATGGGTGTTTAGAGTTGTATCCCCTAGATCAGTCTCTGGTAATTGGGCGCTCAAAGTGCACCAGATTGAAGCATTTTACTTTAAAATGTTAAAAACAATCTTCCCAGGGGGGCACCCCCGGACCCCCCTAGAGGATGTGAAGTCCACCCCCCAATTAAAACATGTTCAATGTTCATGCAATACTAAATAGTATACATTTGAAGCCTTTTTATATAAGCTGTCCACCATGTCAATATGTTTCTCTGTTTGTAGTGTCTTTTGTAGAGGTTTTTCATTGCCAGCTAAAATCTTGCCTATAGGGCAGCAAATTGGTCAAAACCGGCCCTGGTGTCATCCCCACAGCACCCCCATTTGAAACATGTTCCCACGGCTATGCTTCTACCCCACTACAATTCAGAGGTAAATCTTGAACTTTTACTCCACTACATGCATTTAATACCTTTAGATACCCTACAGATTTAAATTATGTATGTGAAATATAATAAACACTTGAATAAGACTTTAGTTTTACCTGGAGTAAATACACACCCAGCCGTTAACCTTTTTTTACTTTGAACTTCTACCCCACTACAATTCAGAGGTCAATTATGTACTTTACTTCACTACATTTATTTAGTACCTTTTAGTTACTGTGCATAAATGGATTAATTAAGTGAAATATAATCAACACTTTCAAGACTTTAGTTATACCTGGAGTAACATTCAGCTACCCTGCAGTTTAAAAGGTACTTGAAATTAGATGCATGTTTTCCAGCTTTAATGTTAATACTTTTGAACTTTCACTCAAGTAAGATTTTGATTACAGGACTTTTACTTGTAACTGAGTATTCCTACACTCTGGTACTACACGATCAACAGTAAGTACTTCTTCAATCTCTACCTACCTACCACAGTCTCCACAGTTTGACCACGTTGATGCTGGCTCTGTAGTTGCGCCTGCGCACTGCAGGGGGCAACATCGCGCGGGTCTGCCCACCACAGAACAAGACTGCACAGAGGGAACAACATTCGCACATGCGCATCCAGTCGCTCGTATTAAATGGAGGCTGTTTGAAATGTCTGTAACGTTACTGTGACAAGTTATTAAAAACATGCCATAATGTTGCATTAACCTAGCTGGTACGACCGATAACACCGGAGGCCATGGGTGAGTTCTCAAGTGAGAATCGTTTTTATGACAGCTATCGTTGGAATAAAAGCGAAATGTGCATCTGCGAGCCAAATAGTAAATGTTGAATCGAAGTGTGCATCCATTGATGCTTTTAACGCTAGAAAACCAAGGCTGTTTAATATAAAAGTAATGCTAAAAGTTAAAGCTTACAGGGTCAAATTCAGTGTTGGAAGAAGTACTCAGATCCTTTACTTATGTAAAAGCAGAGGTGGGGAAAGTACTCAGATCTTGTACTTAAGTAAAAGTAGAAGTACCAGAG
>NW_011360685.1:0-9462 GCF_000735185.1 Notothenia coriiceps | reverse complement strand
TTTTTCTGACTAAAATAGTTGAAATTGAACGTAAATTATATCAAACACCACATCCATGGCAATTAACCAATTTTAGCCCGCTATTTAAATTGACTTTGTTTGAAGTTAATAACAATATTGATATTATATCGATATACAGCATATCATTGATGCTGTCTTTCTGAACACTGTTAAAATAAAATACTGCAAATGAAGAATATTTGTAATGTTCTGCACATATAGTGCCTTAACTTGAATTTGAAAACATGTGGCAACTTTATTAATACAGCAGATGAAAAGATTTGTGGAAGGATAAATTCTTCATGGCTTCAATGGCTCTCTAGATAAAGGGCGTTTTATGGTTGACTTGTATTATCCTCAGATAGTGGTTTGTTTAAATAACTAGTGACATTTGAATAAATATTGCAAAAAAGGGCTCCAAAAAAGGCATATATATATATAACCTGGCCGGCTTAACCAGTGTGTATTTCTTCAAGCACCAAGATTCATAGTTTATAACGTACAATTCTGGGCCATTGATTGTGTAATTACTAGTGGCTGAGAAATAATCATATATTAAAAGACAGCAGCATCATAAGAGGCCAACCAGAGTGACAGAGTGTGTCACTGTGATGAAGGATAGTTGTGACCAGCTATCCAGACCAGACTCTAAAGACTTTCCAAGGTGTAAAAATGCTGCTGCTGGAGTACTGACTGGAAGTATTTCTGATATCATGTCCACCATTTCCTCTTACAAATACTTTTTTAATGTTTATTAAAAGAAGAACATGCATTCTTGTTCTCAGGAGGGGACATTGACAGAGGATTACTGGAAAAGTACACAGTAAGTACTTCATAGTACTTGTGGGGGTAGTTTCACTAGTACTGAGTCCAACAGGATCGATCTCACGAAGAACTAATGGCAACAAAAAATAATTCCCTCATCAAACTTAGCAGAAGTGGCTTGATTTTGTTCTCAGCAGGGGACTTTGACAGAGGATTTCTCAAAGAATACACAGTAAAAGTACTTCAATGTATTGTTAGTAGTAGGCTAACTAATACAAAGTCAAACAGTATCAATTTCATTGAGAACTAATGGTACAATTGTATTTGTATCACTCATCAGCCAGGCCTTTTAGTTAAATCACATGGATTTATTTGAATTTTTCTTGATTAAGAGTATCACAAGTCTGGGCATAAATGGCTTCTAATAGGTTATGTATCTTAAGAAAATGTGTGTATTTGCTATGTACAGTAGGTCTAACAGATGGCGTTTCTGTGTGGCAGAAGAAGGTTTCTGATTACAGGTGTCGTGACTGAACGGTTGTTCAAAAATCTACAGTGGGCTTGCAATATAGTAGGTGAAAACTAAATCTCTGGGTATTTTCGAAAGAGCTCTGCACACAGATGGTACATTGTAGTTCCAAGCTCACAGTCTTACTGTACAATGCATCATTCATACAATCCTGCCAAGACTCAACTGTTCCCCGGCGTTCTCAGTGCTTGTATGTTTGCTTAGTTCTTATACTTTTCCAGTCAAGTGGGTTCTTATTTTATTCATGACATCTCTGAAAAATGCACCACGGCGTGGAAATATCGCAGAGAAGATGAAATAATGCATGGATAATGACTGAATGTGTCAACCTACACAATGTTCTTTTTGTTTTGTACTAACTCTAACAGCAGTTTGAATTATTTGGAGGTTAGAACCTCACTCAAAACCTGGGATGGCATTAATTGAAAAGTCGTAGAATAAATAAATAGATACAACACAGTAGAAAAATAAGGTTAGCTATTTACTTATACATCCAAGGTCACTATAATGGGGTCAGTGGACTGGCATTTTGGGCATTAAACACCTAACAAAGTGCAGTAACACCCCTTAAAGAGGCTTGCACAGTCTCCGTAGAGATTTTGGCTTGGAGGGGAGACTACATTAAGAGAGGAGGCGTTGTGCCAGGGAGTTCGGTTGGCAGCGACAAATGTGAACTTTTGCCCAGTCAAAGTGCTCATTACTAAAAGTCTGTACAGAAAGGAAAAGGACTACTTAACTCCTTATTTGCACATCATTGCAACCTATAGGCAATGGCAGTAGTAGAAAGGAAAAAAAGGCAGCTAAAATACACAGGCAGTGGTTTGAGATTCAGCGTAAAGATAATATTCACCGTAACGATTATGAATTTCGATGAAAATCTGCTTGCTGAATAAAGCAGATCGACTCTATTTTTTTGTTTTCAGGACCAAAATAATGTAGTAGGTTACCATCATCATTGCACTTATGCCCAAGGTAAATAAAGGGATCCATAGGATAAAAAGTTGGATAAAATGTTTATCTCCGTTAAGTTTTTTGCTAGATTTGCACTTCAAGTAGGGTTTTTTTCTGAACTCATGATGTTTAACACACCACCCCCACCACAGAGATCTAACATCAGGTGTGTCCTTTTACAAAACTGGAATAAACAAAGGTAAGAAGAAGTCATTATCCATAGCTTCTTTGTCCCCGCTACCCAGAGACACTGAGGTTTCCGAAGAGGCTCCGATTGGCCGGAGCTTGAGGGCGGAGGAATTCCTACTGGCTGGGTCCAATTTAAATTTACACAAGCATGTGGATCTCATCGTACTCATCTCGTCCATCTTCGTCAAAGTTGGGAGAATCTTCGTCGCAATCCAGCTGTGAAAAGACAATTTCTCTTCAGTGATTTATATTCAAGACATGCTCAAAGGTCAAAATGATGCATCTTAAGATGCTTTCATACCTAACCTGGTGTGTGCTGTTTAAATGAACTCAGATGCGCATTGGGCTGGTTTGAGAGCTGTCAGTTTGAACCATCGGACTGAGACCATACGAAAGGTGGGTTTTGGCATACTTCCAGGTGGATTTCATGAGAGTGGACTTTAGCATAAATAAACAGCTAAACTGCTAATGTTGAAAGACAGGGTTAGATGAAATGATTGATACTTCTCTCAAACGTTGAAGTCTTTAAGTTTAAAGCTACATCCAGCAGCTAGCTAATTTAGCCTACACAGCTATTTGTAAAAATGTAAAAGTTTAAACATATAATGAAAAGTCAACAATATATGTTTTGCTCCCCTCAAACAAATTGTGAAAGATAAAGAAATAGTTGGTACCTAGATTAGTCTGATAGAGAAATGTTTTGTGTTTTATTTTGAAATGTAAATTCCCCTTGTGTCTTGTCTTTTTGTTGTTCCTGTCTTTGGGATTTCTTATTTTTTTGTTATTATCTTCCCCCAACCTTTTTTTTAGGCTACGCTTTCCAGCTGTGTCGTATCCCTGTCTTCCCTAGTGTTCTCTGTCGGTTTGTCATCAATGTCTCCCCGGTGTGCATCGGTCTTTCATAGTTCCTTGTTTTCTGGCTACGTCTGATTTATACCTGCATCCGTCTTTTGTCCTTTGTTTGGGTTCTGCATCCCTCACCCACCCCTTGACAAGAAGAACACAGTAAAGGATAACAAAATAACCTACACAGAGTTTTCTGGTTTATATAGGGGAAAGTTTAGAGATCTGACATCATAGAAGTCCAATTTTAGTAGTTTTCGTGTTTTAACTTTATTTTAAGGCCTTCTCTAGTGTGATTCTACAGTGCCCCGGGTTCGTGAGACCTTTGGCTGAACACACCGAGGATGGTAGTCAAGTTAAGAACAAAGCTATTTATTCAAGCTCCTGAAAAAGTGGACATTTTGGACACGGAAGGTTTTAATCTGACAGTGTTGACATGGGTTTAGGGGATCTAACCAAGAAAACATGGAGCCAGGTTTCAGGATGAACTGTGAGTCTTTCTGTGGTCTGAACACACGGCAAAAATAAATATTTGCATAATCATCTAAAAATATTTGGAGGAGAAAGCTGTCCGTGATCTCAGAGGAGAAAATCATTGGTTGTTCATCTGTAGGAGTGATGTTAGACAGATATGAATACATGCCAAGATCCATCTCAAAATAAATCTGCTGGAAAATAAGCATCCTGAGGCGGTGTGGGATCAGATTATAGTGGCAAAGGTTCAAACATTCCTAGAGTTACCAAACTTACCGCCTGGAGCTCTCGTTCCTCAAAGATCCGTGAGAGGATGAGGCGACGCAGCGGCACCGTCATGATGAGGACGAAGGGGAACGCCAGCGAGGCCTCCGTGGACTTCACTACCCACAGAGCCACGATGCACCCCAGCTGGATGAGGGTGAACATGTTCATACGCCACGTCTTCACCTGAAGACACGTGAGACGGTTAATGGGTTGGAAACCAGGAGGCCATGCACCACAGTACTGACACACACAGTTATACATTAAACACTAACTGGCTCCATCTAGTGGAATTATGTGTGATCAATATGAGACAAACTTAATTATTCTGTAAACTTTTCCAGTTTAAATCTGATACTAAGTAATATCAGGACCAGAATTGCCAAGTTCCATACCAAAACTGAAACCAAAAACTATATAATGTAATGTTTCTTTGGTTTGGATTCTACTTATTTTCAAGCATTGACCCCAAAAACTAAATTTGATTTAGTAAAGCAACAAACTTTATTAAATTGTCAACTTTAAAATAACTGCCAACTATATTGATAACAGATAAGTCCGTTCTAAAAAAGTAATATTTTGGTTTAACAATA
The DNA here is from genome assembly GCF_000735185.1 of Notothenia coriiceps. Taxonomy (NCBI): domain Eukaryota; kingdom Metazoa; phylum Chordata; class Actinopteri; order Perciformes; family Nototheniidae; genus Notothenia; species Notothenia coriiceps. The sequence goes on along the minus strand of NW_011360685.1, from coordinate 4,854 downwards.
AGGTGGTCTGTATACAAATGAATGGGTCTCCAAGCTGGTTCTTGTGAATTTTCCAAAAGAGTTTCAAATGTAACTTGAAATGAAGAAAGATTATTCTTATTACCTATATTATTACATTATCAGTCACAACATCTTATGACATTTTTGGTCAAGTTATTATTAATATTTATTACATCTTAGATCATGTACAAATGATTTCACATTTTCAAGATATTTTTACATTATTGGGTGCTACAATCCTTACTGTCCACTACAATGTATTCCATGGCAACATGTTGATCATGCTGTGGATAGCAGCATGATCAATATGTAAGTTGTGGATACTGACTTGTAAGCTGCGATGTTATGTCCTCTTCCATTTTGTATTCTATGTTATTTGTTGAGTTCAGTTCAGCGTTAACTTGTTTTAGTTAGTTATATAATTTAACTTATGAACATATTTTCATTTATGTTGTTTATTTGATTGTAAAATAATGTTTTTTTGCCAATTATGTGTCTTACTATTTCTTATCTTTGTTCTAAATGAGCAAATAAGCATAAGGACATGTACTTACATGTCGTTATGCTTATTTGTTAATCAATATTGTCATCTAACACTTTGCAAGAAGGCCCAAGTATTTCCCAAAATGTCAGACTATATCTTTAAGGTAGGAAGGTTCAGCTCAGGCTTACAGCTCCTAGCTCCACGTCTTTCTTGAAACAATGGTCAGGTTCATATATGAACACTGAAACTGGTTTTGCATGCTGTGATCAGTACTCATGTTGTTACCGTCCTTTCAAAAATACCTTTCTAATGTGCTTCTCACGGAGTAAGTATCCCAATCATAATACTAGCGGGAATATGAACATACTCAATGATGAAGCTGGTTATTATCTGTTTATTTGTGAGAGAGACTTTCATAGAAGTAAGTCAGTAAAACATCTCTCCTATTTGGGGTCACCATTTTAATCACTTTTTTCTTTCGACATACATCTTGGAAGAATCCATCTCGCTTGTAAATAAAGAAGCCTTGACATGTAAGTGAGAAACAAATATTCAGGTGATCCGTTTCCTAAGTCTGATCCAAATAGTTTTCTCTCCTGTGTGTATAACTTTGTTTGGTTTCATCTGTGAAACAAGTAGGAAAATATGTTGCCACGTGAAATAAAACGTTTTTTTGGCAGGATAAGGATCTGAATGACTTTTTATTTATTTATGTGAAAACAAGGGGAGAAAAGTGAAATGTTGGCGAGGGAAATTTATTTTTTAACCTGTGTTCACATCTTACATGTTGTTTCCAGGTCATAGAAAGAATATTATTTCAAAACCCATTTCCCACCTTATCCATCATAAGTCAATAACACAAAAAGTACATCCTCACTTTCACGGCCCCCCTTATAACTCTGGGGTCTAAATTCGAGCAGAACGTTCCCTTCTCCATGCATCTTGGAAGTAGGTGAAATCCCTACTCTGTCATTTCTTTATCAAAAGAGAGTTCAACACGGATTTGCTTGTCATGGAGAAGTCCAAAACTTTCACAGCAGTAAATCAAATCAATTTACTGCTGAGTCCTCCACCCGGGAATTAGTTAACATTTCAATCCCTGTCTCAGACACAATGTTTTCTTGAGCATATTTTGATGGTTGAAATACGGCCAATATTAGCCGCCTTTAGCTAAGTGGTGGTGACAGGCAGCCAAGTGACTTGGATTTAGTTAATTTATAGTCTGACATTAGCTTTTCACTTCAGCCGATTGCATGTATGCTTCAAACATCATATACCGGTAAGTGGTGTTAATATGTGGAGAATACCCTGCATTTTTCGACAATGGACAAATCACTTGTTTTCTGTCGAGGGATGCTAACTTCCAGGACAGCCTAACCAATATGTCAGGGCTGCACGACTAAATACTCTGGTCGCTTGGTCAAATCAAGCTATAACCCAAGAAAAAAAAAACCAGGTCTCTGCTGCAGTAACCACTCAGCTGTGTTTGTCTTCTCGTTCTCACCACAAACTATAAAATACTTGGCCATGTCAACATTCATATTGCGTGTTTTACCTTGGTAACATAGATGTGATCGGGATGATGCTTGGCGGGCGTGACCATGAGTGTGATGCGTTCGTACAACTGGATGCCTGTCAGAGAGGTGACCCCCATGTACAGGAAGATACCAAAGAGCACCGCCAGAGGGATGAGGCGCAGCACGTCAGTCATCACTATGGACAAACCTGAAGGGTAGACAGGGGTTCAAGGGGAATTAGGGTTAGGGTTAGGTTTGGATAAACTGCAAACATCAGAATAATTTGCAACTGTTGAGAGAACTATTTATTGAACAAGCAAACATCCTTCATGACAAACACAGTCAAAAGCGTTTATTTGAACCATATTCACTATTCGTCTGCCTTGGTTGAAATGCTCTTTGAGCTAATGCTTAAAATCTTTCTCCTCATCCCAACAGCATTTCAATCAAACAAAAGCTCAACAATCATGATGACTCATTGTGGTCGTATACCCAAACAGGATCAAATACTTAGATATTTTGTTGGCAAAATGGTTATTCTGTGGATGAACACGGAGATGCCATGTCGGATATTACTTTTTTAAGTTTTTCAAAAATCGTTTTTGATTCATATTGAGGACAATTCGTAAACAGAATGTAAAATCCTTGATAGCTTTTGCTACGGCTGATTAATACTCCAAGAATGTCTAGACATGCAGGAGCTGCAGAAGTGGCACTCTGTACCTTTAGAGCTTATGTTTTCTTTCAAGACAAATTGCCTGGAAAGTCCAGCACTGTAATAAGAAAAATACAACCCCAACAGACAGATAATAAAATAGAATAATTGCTCGGGAAGTGTTCAGTAGTTCAGATCCCTTGCCTCCTCCAGCTCCTTACAGATGCACTGTTGTGTGTTGAAAAGATGTGTTCATTGCGACTTCTTATGAGATTTTGTGGAATTAAAAGCTTTTCTTGATTATTTCTTAGGTCTATAATTGCATTTACAATCAAACTAATTTTCACACTGCACTCAAAAGGAGCATTCCACCACTAACCCTAACCCATTTGCTAGGCCTCATCACCCTTGGTTAGCTTTGCTTTGCCTGTCAAGCTTTATGTTCTAGCTAATGGTGGTAGATTTACTCTGCTAAATTCTCTGTTTTGTAGAAGAAATGGGTCTCCAGTTTACTACTGTTGTAGAGAAGGCTTTTAGTTCCTACCCAACTCTGGTTGATTTTGGCTGAAATCCCAACTGTCGCTGGCAGTTTTCCAACTGTAGCTCCTGTAAGCTAACAATAACACTTTCGCTATACATCGGTTGAAAACTCCTGTCTCAAGCTGAATTTTCTCTGATATACTAGCATCTTGGGCATCTTTACTGAGGTTAAAATCATGTCAGAATACGGGGGATTTCTTTCATAGACTTCTTTACAATCTGAGTTGTTTTTTAAAGAGGTGCAGTCCCTCCCTGCTGACATTCAGAAACATTGCAGGTTAAATGCTCTCCCATGGAATCGGCAACTTGTACTTTATTTTAAAGGAATTATTATGACATAAAAGTTGCTAATGCCTTTGCTTTGGAAATAATGCTAAGCGCTAGTTAGCAGGCTAGTAGACCAGGCATTTGCAGCTAAAGATAAACACACATTTAATGCATTCCTTTGATATATATTCTTATGATTTTGGTTCTTTAAAGGCTAAATAAAGATACCAGCCCTTCAAGCTCTTGAGATGATAAGTACCACCCCTACAGTACTACTGCCCCATACATCAGTTTTCAGCATAGAAATCTAAAGCTCAATATGCCTGTGTGCCTATAGTTGCTAAGCTATATTTGTAAAATCTCAGTTCCCAACTTTTTCTTTCCCCTTACCAACGAGCACAGCCACAGCGAGGCCGGTCAGCCTCTGTTCCTTCACCTCCTGGATCATGGGCTTCTCGCCAGGCGCCGTGGCTTTGCTCATGACGGTGAGGGCGTTGACGTGAGTGACGGAGCGCACGGTGGCAGCGGTGAGCCACGGCAGGCCGAAGAGAGGACAGAAGGCTCCCAGAGTGACGATGAGCAGGAGATCCAAGTGGAACCCAGAACCTTTAACCAGGTGACGCTCTTTCTTACTGACTATCAATCTGATGGATTGGAGGAAACATTAGACAAGTCAGTAAACTTTTCTTTAAAACACAGATTCTGCACACAAAACATAACCATAAAAATGTATACTGTACGTACGATGTGATCTGAGTTTCCATGAAAATGAGGATGAAGACAAGGATGGCAGGAACAATAGAGGCTCCCATCATCCAGGCAGGAAAGGGCTGCTTGTCACCAAAGGGGCTGATGAGCCAGCCTCTCTTGTCAGGGGAGGTGACGGAGAAGCCCGACGGCACATTGAGTTTCTACAAGGAGGAAAATAAGAATAATAAACTACTGAGAACAAATTTCCCAGATTTGTTTGAAATGCAATTCAAATTCGGACAATTACCTGTGTGTAAGTGTCGGAAATGGAGTAATCCACCAGCACTGAAACTAAAATTGAGATGGGGATGCCAAAGTCACCAATGATTCTTCTAGCCTGGGGATAAAGAGAAACCAAACATGGATCAAATCAAGTCAACCCTTGTTAAAGATCTTATCACATAAAAAGTAATATATCCTTAGAGTACATTTTAACCCTTGGTTTGTGTTTGAAAGTTGTTACCGTTCATGGTGTTCGCGGGTATATTTTGAACCATGATTTATTTTATTATTTAAATAATGACTAACATCCAATATTGTTTTAACTACATCATAACTAACTTATAATGCATTCATAACCGTACAATCCTGTTATTATTTTATGGCCCAAAACACATTACACCACATATTGCACACGTGAA